>NC_089853.1:24275067-24575067 GCF_036373705.1 Amia ocellicauda
TGTAGATGCCCTCTTTTCTAAGGTACTTTAAGAAGAGCTGTGAATTTGTCTGAATTGAAATTATAGAAACCAGAAAATGGTTTCACATTGCCACAAGGTGGATTTAAATTTAAAACTTGCAAGTCACTGTGTTTAGTAAACCCATTATTCCAGGGAAGGTATTAAGTCTCATACAATGCAACTGTGTACAGTCTTCACTGCTGTTTGATCCATTTAATTTATTTAATTGCCTTTTGATAAATGAAACGTTATTGAAACTGTCGGAGACCAAGTTTGTGTTACTTGGAGAGAAAAATGCCATGGCAAGGAGTGGTTTTGTTTTCAGTTCTTTTAAACAAACCCACACTCTTTGCTTATTGCCCCATAAATATAATAGGAAAAAGGCCATGCAAAGACTTAATCTTGGCATTAACAAGACATGGGAAATGTACACAGGAAAAACGCTGAGAGAAATGCATTTCAGTGTTCAGTGTAGAATCGTGAAAGCATCTTGCAGTGAACCAATCGCCATGTATTGACAAAATGTTTAAAGCCGCTCGAGAAAATAAATTAATAAATACAAATAATTTATGTAAATATTTGTGTTATAAATGTACAGCAGATATTTTTTTAAGATTATTTAAAAACTACAATATCTTGACTATTATCAAAGTGTATGGAAAAATGTTGAAAGGTCTTGTGTTTGTTCTGATGTGGCTTGTTTAGTGTCTGTTTGCGCAATGCTGAGGGCTTTGAAGTGGTAGAAACTATTGTGTTCCAGGGCGAGTGAATGGGAATTCTTCATTTTGCTTGCAGACAGAATAGGCACAGTGAGGTGGGATTTAGGAGCCTTAGTTTTACGAGAGAACAGTATTTGCTGCATCTGAAGAGCAAAAAGGGACTGCACCTGTTCTAGAAAATATCTGCATCTAAATGACATGCCTTAAGTAGGTTATGTGTTAAGACCAAACTATAACTCAAAAGGTAACATTCTCCGAGCATTTCCTACTACACTAGTGGTAAAAAAAAATCTATTTGTATCTTTTATTGTGACTTAATTTAACTTTGACTTTTGAAAAGTTTGATATTATGTCCATATTATGAGTTTTGTGATTTTGTTTTAGTTGCCAAAACTTTTTTGACTAAAAACGTTACATTTATTTACATGAAGCTGAAAACTGTACTTGGACATCCTTTCTCTTCCTTGACAAAAGTACCTGAATGGAATCTGATTTTTATGTTTTTCCAGGAACTAAAACTTAGTGCAGTTTTTTGTTCTTATGGCAACAACAAACATGATTTAAACCCAATAGTTTATTTACTAATCTTTCCTTTTAATGTACTGATGCTTTTTATTATGTTATTATTTTTCTTTAAAAAGCTCAGAAGGGGTACAGGGAATTGCGAAAGTAATTAACAAAGTTAACAAAATTATGAAAATGTATAAGGTATTTAAAGACTTTATCAAGTCTTTAAAGACTTGACAAAATCAAAGGCTTTTTTCAGTTTTCTAGCCTTGTATAAATTGTAGTTCTGACTCGAATAGATTTATTTTCTAAATTGTGAGGCTCCTGTTACTGAGGTATCTGACACATGAGAGCAGCCATGCCGGGATTGGTGTTCCCTAATCTAGCAGCAGTGTGTGCTAATGCAGAAGGGTGAAGTGTTTGTGTGTTATTGAAGTTTAATGTTATTTTAGATTAAGTGCTTCCAGTAAATTATAAAATGTACTTGGAAATCCTTTTATAAACACACTGAGTATTTTTCTTCAGATCAGCACAGCATAAATTGTCCCTGTATTTTTGGCCCATACCAGCCAAGAAAATTGTAATGAAATCCAGCTGCCTCCTCTGCTCCTATCTCTTCTAATCGTACAAATGCAGTTTAATTGTTCCTTGCTCCACGTGTCCTGGAAATTGTGAGAATGCTGGGAATTAGGTCACCATCGTCATCTTCTGTTCTTTTGATTTTTGATTGGAGAAATACATTTTATCTAATGATATCGACAGCATTGAAATGCTATGAATTGAAACTATGAAGCACTTCTGTCATATACCTTTGTATCATACGCATTGTAAATTGCCCATTCCTTTCAGCTGTTGGAATACTCACTCAATTTTGATAACATGAACAACAGTTTGAAAGACTAAAAGTTGGAGAAAAAAAAAACTAAATTGTCAGTAAGAAAGGTCACAGTTCTGCTACTTCAGAAAATAGTTTATCTTGTAATTTCAGAGTCTTCCAAGCCATCAAGTGCTGAATGTCAGTTTAAAACAAAAAGAAAGATGTTGAAAACACACTGTCTGCTAATTTGTATCTGTACAAATCTGTGAATAAAAAAGGGAAGTTCTAATACTATGTTACTTGTCCTCTTTATTTTTATATAACTAATTCCATTCCTTTTCATATAAGACAAAAGCGTTTTATCAAAATAGAAAATGAAAATAAATAAAATAGAGGTGAAGTGTGCAGTGTGATCACTTCATTGTATGCCTCACACATCTCCCAATTCAATCGTGAGACCCATACAAATGTAAACATTGCTTAAAAATGTATCTGTTGTGTTTTTCCCAGTTGATCTGCAGTCATTCTAAATATGAGAAATTGCATGCATATTGTATGAGAGAAAGCATAATTTGGTATATAATCTTTGTCTAGCAAGATGACACTAACCAAGATGACCAAGGATAATGTCATGTCAGAAGAATTTCAGCATGATGAATTTAACATATAATCATGTTATGTTCAAGTGCAATGACTGTAAAAAAATGTACTCTTCAAAAGCACAATTTCCCCACTGTGGTTGATGTTATTGTTATTCTTTATGAAGAGTTGACAAGATTTTATTTCCATACTGGCCTAAGGTAACATTTCATACATATCTGATTTAATTGAATACTTTTGAACAAATTTTTCAGAATAGGATTGCTTTGGCATAGATGTGCAGATGTTCATTTAATAATATTCAACCAGTATTTTTGTTTTAGGTTTTGTTCCAGTATTAATTCCTTACCAAACTGAATTTCAAGAATGGAAATTAGCTTCTTTTTTTTTTTTTACTCAACATATCGTGTCACTTGCCCACTTGTTTTTCCATGTTTTGTCGTGAATTAAATTCTTTCATTCTTTCATTCTGATAAAGAGCATGGTGTACTCATGTTATCAGCACACATTTGCAACAGCTGGAATTAAGCCAGATACTTCGGTTTCAGAAGTATCTAGTGAACATTTTTTGGCAGACTTTAAGCTCTGAGAGTTATAATAACAGTTCCGTCTCTCCCTTTTTTCTGGCAATGAACAAAACTATCAGATACTTTGCCATGAAATGTTAATAGCTGCATATAGATTTCTAAGTAGGAATAGGTACACCTACAATTACTCGGGTTGGCGTTTTGCAATGAATTTCATAAGACATGTATCATTTACTTCACAATAGGTGTTTTTCCCTTTTACCACGTTCTCAGGAATGTTGTCACGAATATAGGGGTTTCTTCTTTCTCCTCAGTGTGTACCAGCACAACTAAATATTGGCTGAGCCGGCCTAATCGAATCAAAGATTTTATTTACATATTACCTTACAAAAAATTAGGTGGTTTCATTCAGTGAATCACAGATAAAGTTACATGATAAAACAATAACATTTCTCTGAGATAATGTAGGCTCACCAGCAGGACAAAACAATGGTGTGTATTGTTCCCAGCCTATTGGGTTTGGAGGAAGCTGTGATGTCAGTGCTGGTTCTAAAAATAATGATGATGTCACAAAAGCAGAGGTCAGGTAACTCCCCAGCTACATTTTAATAATTGGCACCATACCTAACTACTGTAGTAAATGCCTTGTTATCAATGGGCACAATTGTGCGTCAGTGTGGTAAATGTCAATATGTTTTATCGGAATTATGCAAAATCATGCATCAAAATTATTTATAAGGGGAAACCTTTCTGAAGGTCACACAACAGCACAGGTAGATCCATTGTTCTTTTGCTTAGTTTAATGTTTATTATATATATATATGATACTGTGATTTAAAATATATGTTGGACACAGGTACAGAAAGATGTGTGACAGAGTGAGAAATCAGTGGGTATGAGCACAAGCATGAGAATATGACTGTGTATCACTAAAAAGGCAACAGAATGGCAAAAAAAGCACTGATATTTGAATTCCCTCAGTCATAACACCGATAGTTCCTTGGGCTATTTCAACTGTCGATCAGAAATGTTCCTATGCAGTCTTCTACCTGACAACATGTTGAATTATATAGCCATTGTTGCCTTTCAGCCTTTTTAGTATCCCAACTTTTATAGAAGTATATTTTCATTTATTTATTTATTTATATTGGCTATAAAATTAATGTGATTACAAGCTTTGAAGAAATACAATATGTAATTTAGAAAAGCCACCCCCGCCTCAATCTTGATATTAAGCCAAAACTCTCAAGGGTTGAAAAAACAAAATGCAACAACACAAAACTGTTTAAAAAATGGTAAAAACTAATCTTAAATACATAAAAACAAGGCTTGACTTGCAACATCTGATGTACTGGGATATTATGGACTGGTGGGATTTGATTGAACTGCTGTACAGTTACACATTCTTCACAGCATGAGGATATTTCATAGTTGATGTAAAGCACTATTGTACTGTGTAGCTTTATAAATAAAAACCACATAAGCATACACAGCATATTAATCAATCAGAGCACAATGAGATTATTATAACAAATGAGTTAGGAACATCATTGCTTCACCACCTATATAAATATACACTTCCTCCTCTGGTAATTGATTGTACCAGAGGTGTGCTGTATGGAGTTTGTTTGACACCCTGACTGGTATTATGTTTTGTCATATTTTGTCAATGTATGGCCAGCATTGATGGATATTGATGGTGAGGACCTGTACATCTGACAGGATGATAACACAGCATCTCATAAGGCTAGGTGGAGACTGTGAATCAAAAACTGCATGATCATACCTGAACCACTTTCCTATTCCTAGTTTTACTTTCCTATTCTTGTCTATATTATACGTACAGTACTGAATCTCATGCTGTTCCATAACCGTCCCTATTGTGAGAGTAGGACTTTATTTTCACATGAATACAGGTCGTTTTAGTTTCATGTCTCTTTTGCTTGATGTTGCTGCGGGTCTCTGCCAGGCAAATGCTAGAATGCGTACATGAATGTGATGAGCAAAACACATATTTAGGCCCAGAATCAGTAACACAGTCCTAGACAGAAAGAGCTGTGCTGTTTCTCGCTGACAAAAGTTAGGCAGTTGACTAGCAGCAGGAACCAAGAGAAGTATAAAGAAACAAACAACAAAAAAGTCTAGAAGCATGTGGCCACTACAGTGTCAGGTTTGCAGAATGATTGCCTTCCTGGATGAACTCATCCAAGAAGGCTTCATTTGTGAACGTTGTCAGCAGGTTGAAATCCTAGAGATCAAGGTTCGTGATCTTGAGGCTCAGCTTGTCGATCTGCGCTGTATTAGTCATTTGAATTTGTCAGGGAACCAACCAGAGAGAGCGCATGTATTGACTTGATCTTTTCAAATGACCAAGATAGAGTCAGGGGGACACTAGTTAGAGAACCAATGGCAAACTGTGATCACAATATGGTTAGCTTTGAGGCATTCTTTCAAAAAACAAGGTCCAAGTCTAAAACAGTGGTTTACAATTTTAGAAAAGCAAACCTTGAAGGTATGAGACGGCACTTAGAAGAGGTAGACTGGAGCACACTGGATACAGAGTTAGTTGAAAATGGATGGGTATATTTTAAGAATATACTACTTGAGGCTCAGGAGCAATTTGTACCAAAACTTAGCAAATTGAGGAACAAAAAACACTGGCCAAAATGGTTTAATAGAGGTATGCAAAAAAATATAAAGATGAAGAAAATGTTGTATAGCGCATACAAAAGGGATGGTGACGAAACAAAATACATAGAATATGTTGAGCTGCAAAGAGATCTTAAGAAAGGGATCAGGAAAGCAAAGAGGGAAATAGAAAGAAACATAGCTCTTGGAGCTAAAACTAATGCAAAGAGCTTTTTTCAATATTACAACAGCAAGCGGTCAATAAAGGAGGAGGTGAAACAGATAAAGGGCAAAAATGGAAGTATCTTGGAAAACGAACAAGATGTGGCAAATATTCTAAATGAGTATTTCACAGAGGTTTTTACAAAAGAAAAAACAGATGACATGCCACAGGTTGACAATCAGTCCAGTCAAACCCTAAGAGAGATCAGGATAAATGAGGAGGAGGTACTAAAGGGACTAGCAGAATTAAAAACAAACAAATCACCTGGGCCAGATGGGATATTTCCAACAGTACTTAAAGAAATGAGGGATATTATTTATAGGCCGCTAACTCGATTATTCCAAATGACACTTAGATCAGGAGATGTGCCAACTGACTGGAAGACAGCAAATGTCAAACCAATCCACAAGAAAGGGGACAAAACTGAGCCAGGAAATTATAGACCAATCAGTCTCACCTGCATCACCTGTAAAATGTTGGAAAAAATGATTAGACAAAAAATAGAGGAGCATCTCAATGAACACCATATTCTTGGAGATAGTCAACATGGGTTTAGACGAGGCAGATCATGTCTTACTAATTTATTTAAAAAAATGGAACATGCAACTGCAGCTGTAGATCATGTGAAAGCATATGATATGATATACTTAGATTTTCAAAAAGCTTTTGATAAGGTTCCACACCAAAGACTGATCCTCAAATTGGAAGCTGTAGGCATTCAGGGTAATGTAAGTAGATGGATTATGAACTGGCTGATGTATAGGAAACAGACGGTGTCGATTAGAGGAGTTGCTTCTAACTGGAGTGAGGTTGTTAGTGGAGTTCCACAGGGATCAGTACTAGGGCCTTTGCTTTTTCTAATCTATATTAATGATCTGGACTCTGGGATAGTTAGCAAACTTGTCAAATTTGCAGATGATACTAAAATAGGTGGCTCAGCAGATACAATCTTGGCAGTACAGGCTATTCAGAGGGACTATACAATATTAAGTTGTGGGCCAACACCTGGCAACTTAAATTAAATGTGGACAAGTGCAAGGTATTACATGCAGGTAACAAAAATGTCCACTATAATTACACTATAGGAGGAATAGAACTAGATGAAGTAATGCATGTGAAAGACCTAGGAGTCTTTGTGGACTCCTCACTTTCTCCATCCAAACAACGTGGGGAAGCAATAAAAAAAGGCAAACAGAATGCTAGGGTATATTGTCAAAAGTGTAGAATTTAATTCAAGGGCAGTAATGTTCAGACTGTGCAATGCACTAGTTAGACCTCATATGGATACTGTGTACAGTTCTGGGCTCCACACTTCAAGAAGGATATTGCTGCTTTAGAGGCAGTTCAGAGGAGAGCAACCAGACTTATTCCAGGTCTGAAGGGAATGTCCTACTGAGAGACTGAGGAACTGAACCTTTTCACCCTGGAACAGAGGAGACTACGTGGGGACTTGATCCAAGTCTTCAAAATCATGAAAAGCATCGACCACATCAAACCAGAGGAGCTTTTCCAGATCAGCAGGGACACACGCACCCGGGGACACAAATGGAAATTGGGCTTCAAGGCATTCAAAACGGAAAACAGGAGACACTTCTTTACACAGAGAGTCGTCACAATCTGGAACAAACTCCCCAGCGATGTGGTTGAAGCTGAAAGTTTGGGAACATTTAAAAATAGTCTGGATAGGATCCTTGGATCACTTAGATATTAATGAACACCAAACGAGCACGATGGGTCGAATGGCCCCCTCTCGTTTGTAAACTTTCTTATGTTCTTATGTTCTTAACACTGTCTAACATCTCATTGATTGTGAAACTGAGCTGCTTACATGTTCCAGGGAAATCTTTTGCTTATTCCTTTTAATTTCTAATTAGATTTTTTTGCAAGGGACATTCCAAAAGACTGATTTAAACAGACTTATTTCCCTTTCCTTTTTACAGGCTTTTGTTGGGAGTTCTTCTAATTTCGCAATAGATGACAGAGGCCGGTCTTAATTCCAGGGTATATTTGCAATGTCTTGCTGTGTTGTGAATTATAAGAGGTTCACTATATAAATGATGACTCAAAGCTGTTGGGTGATGGGAAGCACTGAATGGTCAGACCTTTTGCTATTTTATTAAGTATTAATTTTCCAATGAAAGCCCCTGGTTTTTGTTTTGTTTTTGTTTTTCTTTGCCAGATGTACAAATCATTGATGCATGACAAACTGAAGGGGAGACTCAGGAATTCCCTCCTGCTGGGTTACTCAAATAATAATCTACAGTGAGTATTTGTCTTGTTACAGAGTACTGTACACTGCATGGCATTGTATGCCAAATGGGTGTGATGTAAGGGCATATCGGGCAGTATGTACAGGTATGCCAAGCTGAATGTGTGCTTAGTTCAAAGGAGAGGGGTGATATCCTGGGGAGACAGATGTGTGACTATATGTATTTTGTAACTGGGCTAAAGCTGGATTATTTGAATGCTGTTTTCATATCCTGAGAGGTCATAGCAATCAATTTGCAGCATTTACCCTGATCAGATGGAAATAATTGGATGCAACACATGGATATTTTCAGCTTTGGCATCCTTTGAATTTCCACAATTACCATTGAGATATCTTCTGTAATGTTTTATTCCTTTCACAATTATTTTGGGGGAAAGTGTGCTTGGGAAAAACATAAAACAAACAAAAAATGATAAATCGGTTTACATTTTATTTGTTCTAGTTTTCCAAATAAAGGATTTGATGGACTGCACATGTAAGGGGGTGTTGCAGGTTAGAAAGTATTAGAAAAGAAATACCTCCCAATAGAGACATTTCATTCCATTCTCAGCCTGTAACTATTTCTCTACTACACTACAGGCAGACTTGTTTTTATTGTCATGTCAAGAACCCTTAGGAAGGAAGGAATGAATCACGTTGCTGCCTTGATTCTCAAGGAAAACTTCAGTAATGCAGGGAATGTTTTCTCTTCCCCACACAACCACAATGTTTGGGGTTCATTATCAGCCGCTCGCTGTTCTCTTTTGACAGTCATTCACTCATTGCGGGTTTGCTTTATATCACAAACAGCAACTGTGAAATTAAAATGTCAGGCGCACCAAAGTGGTATTTTTTTCTAAGTAAAACTGACCTTATTAGGCAGCTAGTCGGTGGTAAGTCTTCCTCTTTCACTCCCTAAATGAAGCTACAGTAGACCCTGCTTGATAATAGGGGTATTATAAAACAGTTACTGTCAGATAATAGGGACTTTGTCCATGCAGTCTCAAAGAGTACCCAGAGAGATCAAAAGCATACTTGTTTTATTTATGCCACCTGTCTGCCATATGCCATTATAATTATAAAAAATGGTCTTGACCAATTACTGATATGCCACCAATTCACCATTACAAGGCTTGTCTCATCATCAGTCTATTGCAAACAGCCTTGTTTGTGTAACAGAATATACATGTCACATTTTGTTTTTCATCTTGACCTCTTCATTAAGTGGGCTGTATTTTCATTACTACATTAATATTGTGTTTACTAAAAGCACCCACTTTTTTAATCCTCCTTTTTCAAATACATATAATCTGAGTGCCTATAGCAATGTACCAATTGTTACAAAAATTACACAATGTAAAGTTTGTCATTAGTGACAGATTTATCATCCTCACTTTTTTTAATGCATAACACTAACATATTTTAAATACATGTATAAATGATCTCCATGACTTCTAAACTAACCTTTGCTTTATTTCCCCTGATATATGTAATGCTGCACTAATATGCAATGCCAGGTAAAACTGTCAGTAGAAATAGAATTTAATGTAAAAAAAATAAAAGAAAGAAAACACAAACTATGTAATACAGCTCTACTCTGCATTCAGTGTCTTCAACGAAATGCATCCTGCTTACAGTTGTACGTAAGAAATGAATACTTAAACCATTAGAGTATGTCTTGATTTTCAGGAATGTATGTGAAAAATAAAACTGACACTGACATAAATGTTTGTTAACAGGAGGTGTTTTTACATAAGATGGCCTGTTTCGTTTTTGTGTTTTGTTTTTAATGCACTTAGACCTGGACACTTGAGCTTGCCTCAAGCACTTTCACAAAACCTTTTGTTTACACTCACAAAAAGGCGTAATTGCTCAGCAAAGAGAATCTAAAAGCTGAAGCCAGATATTTGGACCCTAAACACACACAAATGTTTTCTGTCTTGTGTTTTCTATTTACTTATCAACGCCCATATAAATGACAGAGTTTCGAGCAGATTTCAATGAAAGCTATGCAAGGGATCTTTTCTAAAAGTCTTTGAGTCCCTTTGCTTTTGCGTCACAGTCTGCTGGATCAACGCATCAAATGGGGTTTTCACACATAAACACTTGACAAGGCACATATAAATAAAAGATATGGCAGTCAGTTGCCTGAAGTTATGATTCACTATAGATACAATACTCATCAAAACAATAATTATATGCACACTTATTTAAGTATCTTGTCAGAACACCCAATTTTAATTGCTATGACTTTTAAACAGACGTGGCACACTTTTCCACCTGATAATTAATCTAGTAAGAGGTTAAAAAACTAGAATTATGCATTACTATGTCAGTGTCATTTCCACATTATAACTGATCGAAACATCTGAACACCCAGAGACCTCGCCCATCCAGTTCTCTTCTCTTTAGAGGGACTTTGTTACTTCCTGACTTGTTACAGCCACTGGAATATTTCACAAAACAAAAGCAGTCTCATTTGAGCATCCAGAATTTCTGGTCTATAATAGTTTTGAACAATAGCAGTAGTCATTACCTACTTTTTTTTTGTACTTTATAGTCTATTATGTTTTATTATTCAGCAGTTGTGTTTTAATAACATAGTGAGGCTGTTTCCCACTAGGTCTAATGTAAGCAGTGTTCTTGCCAACCCCCGAGTCAAAGCTCCCAAGATCTCATTTAACACCAGAGTTAGCCCTTATTCCCTGGTTATTTCATGTAACCAGTGGTTCCCCCATTTAATTGATAGTAAAGCCAGAATCATTTGGAGTCTTTCTTGCTCCATAATTATTTATTTCATGCCAAAAAAAAAATGATTAGTCCACATTTATTAAAAGAAGCTGAATGACATGCCGTAAAGTCCTCTTAAAGCACATGGTTTGAACCCCAACACATTGTATTTATCTAAAAAACACATGAAAAGCACTATGGAAAACGAAATCTCATTGGGTCCTTACTGCAGTATGATTATGTGACAACTACACCAAATTTGTCCTGGCTAAAATACAAAGGGGTACTTTTCAAATTAGAAACACTGAAGTACACACTCCAACAATCCTTTACCAGATTTATGTGTGCATTATTAAAAAATAACAACAACTACTAAATAAAATGATATACCTATGGCCCATGAATACTAGTCATGTCACAAAGTCAAAAGGATTTACATATGTAAGTGTCATTTGTATGTAATTGTTTCTAGTGAACAGGGGATTCTTTTTCTTACTGTGTGACTCACACACCAAGCATTTGGGCAATCTGTTTCACACTGTAATACAGGAATCAGTATGAAATAATGACACTGCATTTACAAAGGTTTTACACAAAGACTGTCAAAACAAGGTCACTCTTCAAATTTGTTGACTCATCATGGAAGAAAGACTTTTCTGTCATTGACACAGATGCCTACCTCTTTCAAAATGTTTTAAGTTTTAACTGAATCATCACAGAAATCCCACCTGCTGCTCAAAATAAACACATCCGGAGGCTATCCAGTGGCACACCTGGATAAACGAGCCATGTGTCTGGTACCTCGTTGCTTTGTGTAAAGGCTTCATGTCTGGTGAAAGAACCATGGCAATTGCAGCCCAGATATTCTGAGAACATTACAAAGATTACGATGACGAACGATGATTATTTGGTCTGAGTTCTGTCGTTTTGGGCAGACGGCCCTTGCCATGCACTGACTGATGCAGGGAAGGGTGCAACTTAAAGATACACACATCATAAAATAAATCCAGTCCTTCTTCAGTAATAGCATCTCTGCTCTCTTTGTATTTAACAATCAATAGAATATACACGTTTAAACAGCATGCTAATCAAGAAGGATCATAGATAGATAGATCAGATGACTGATATTGCTTCATTATCATTTCACAATTATGTATATCTACCATTCAACCAAATTACTTCTCAGGTTCAAAATGACTCAGTAAACAGTAGCTCCATTGTGGAACAGTTGATCTTTTGTTAATGGATGACTTTCTTCTCCTTTTTGTGTGTGTTTTTCTTTTTTTTTTTGGAACTGGAAAGTTGCATATGAGATCAAAGAATTTAATTTATGATGGGTGGATGAGCATAGACAGAAGGCAGATAAACAATAAGACCTGGAACCAAAAAAAAGGACTTAAAATGAGGGAATGTGTGAGTGAATGACAGCAGAGTTCCTATACTTGTTCTTACAAACCAGTATCTGATGAACCATCTAAGCCTTGGAGTTTGAAGGTGAAGGCTGGTTGCTCATCAAGACTCTGTCCTGGGGGATATGATAATACAAAAGGAAACCAGTGCTCCCCTTTCATTCTGTCGAAGTCCAGTGTTTGTTAACCACAGTGGGCAACACAGCACTTCTCTCAGGAAGATATGCCTACCTTTATTTAATTATATATATTCCATATTCAGTAACAACAGGTTTAACCTAGTTTGGCCTAGTTTAACAGTGTCCGGTTTCTGTCCTTGGTGCATAACAGCTCTTTACTCCTTAGGACTCAGGGACATTTGATTACTTTATATATCATTATAACATACATATACCTCTGTATAGTGCCATCTAATGAAAAACAATATGCAGTCTGGCTAACACTAATATTTTTTGTTTGTTTTGTTTGGGGTTGGGTTAGGTAACTTGATAATATTTTAGATAATTGTACGTGGCCATGCCTAGTGTTAAATTTACCCCCACTCTTTCCCCCTTTATCTCTAGGGAGTGATCAAACAGTAGTTACAAACCATCCTTCTACAAGTTTATTTTTATCAGTCAGACCTGGCACTCAGCAGGGTACAGATGTGAAATTCTTACCAGCTATTAGACTTGTTTCTTCCCCTGAGGGTCTGGCCCTTCCAGGCTGTAATAGTGACGAGTCAGCTCACAAAAGAGAAACACACACACACACTTTAACAGAAGCTAAGAATCATATGAATAGTTTTGCGTCTGCACTCCACTAAACATTGTGTAGTCTATGAATATTTCAAGAGGTTGTCATTTCCCATGAAACTGTAGTTTCACACGGAAAAATATCCTTCATCCAGACTGTAATCATTTAGAGGGAATGGCTGGCACAAAACTCACCACTTTCAGTGATAAGTGTATCTTGCTTTCGCCAGGCGGACTGCCAGGCCAGTGGTACCGTCTGTGTGTGTTGGAAAAGGTTTCAAAACTATAATCTTTCCTGGGCAGGTAGCTGTTTTTGAATAAGTTGCTGAAGGGCAGCAAATTTGGGCACACGGCTAAAATAGAGCAGTAGGATTTCAATATAAGTTGTTTTCATTACAGCAATCATTGAATAATAAACATCCTGACAAAATTTCACAGCATGTATGGTTATACTAGTTTAAAATTAAGAAGTTTATTTTTAATTAATATTACAATAAGGATTTTTTTCACATTTATATAGCCAGTGTATTTACGTGTGATATGACTAATTACCTAAAAACAATACATATTATAGTTAGTTTTTTCTTCAATTTTACTTGCCTTTAAAAGCAGAGAGTGAACACAGGGCTAACATATATAGAAGTTTGTTTTTAAACTTATTGAAACTTTACATCGTATTGAATCACCTACATAAATATGGGGCATTCAGAAACAAAACACAATACCTAACCAAAGAATTAGGCTGTACATACTTTTAAAACTAATCTCTAAAAAACACCCCTTAAAGCAACGTTTTGCAGATCAAGAACTGGTTTGACCAGCTGTTGGCTCAAAACAATTGTCTTATTGTCGTAGGACGTAAATAGAGACAAAATTGTCCCCAACCCAAGTATTGGCAAATGTTGGTGCTCATCCAGACACTCATCGCAACACTCTTTTTGTGTCCTGCTAATCCAAAAACACATCACACGTAATCCACCCTGCATCGCATTTATCTCCAACAAATGAAATGCTACCAAATGTCACAGCTGAACTGTACTGCTGATAGAGCAATCTTTTCTTGTCTTGGCTATTGTATGTTGCCTTTCCTCATTTGCCATGATGGCATTTTGAGATGGCCATCAACACATGGCCTCCCACACAAACACAGTGTGAAATCTGTTCTGGTACATTTGTGGTTTACCAACTGTTTCCAATGCACAAAATATATGTTTATTATTGTTAATGTCTTTTCAGTTTACTCTCCTTCCAACTCACTTCTTTACCATTATGAGAAGTAGACATCCTGCTTGGTAGGTTTCCTATATATAAATCTGTTTAAAGATATCACTTTGTTTCCAATGTAAATAATCAGATATGACATTCTTCTTTCATACATGCTAATAAAAGACCAACATGGCTGTGTGTTTCACAAGGCCAGACTGGAAACCTTTTCCCTGGGGCAGGAATCACAGGCCAGTCTGTGTCTGCCAAGGAGACCAGCGGCCTACAGTGGCTGTCAGTGGAGCTGGATGTGTTTCAACCAAGGCCTGAGATTTCTGAAGCCAGACAGACCACACCAAGAGCCATTATCCAGGACACTCACTCATGCAGGCAAATCAGTCCTTGCTGAACAGTGTGAGAGAGCTGACATGCCATACTGGTAGCTTAGATAGGTTAACATTTCCAGACAAGGGGCTGTATTGATTTAGCGTGTACCCATTCTAGGATGTTAGATTCTCAAGCCTTATTGAAGTGTGCCATTGTACAATAAAATGAAGGTCATCTTTTCCTACCTGTAGATGTAGTCATTCTCTACCATGATTTCCTTTGGAAGGAACTGACTATTAACTCCAGGTAAACTTTTCCAAGTCTAATTTACTTTAGCCTTGTCTTGGTCCTTCAGTTTTTCAAGGGGGCATATATGGAAGGAATTTCAAACGGATTTAACATCCCTATTCTATCTCACACAATTTTAGCTGTGAACAGACTATTCAGAACTATTCGTTTAAATGGAAGAGGGGAGAAATTATTTATAAAATAAAGACCATCTCTGTTTTTGAGTCTGGAGTGCTGTAATTCAATGACTGTATAACCCATACATTTTTTTAAGAAATGTAAAAACAAAGACCCACTGATTCATAAAGACAATGTATATTCTTATATTTTCTTATATCACACAACATGTTGCTTGGGGGAGTTGATTACTAATTACTGAATGTTGATTTTAGGTCATACTTACTTATGTTTTGGGTTAGAAAGCCTAACGGTTCATTGGGCAATAACACATATTCTCAGGAAAGTGGCATATTTATAAAGGACCACTGAGCAATACATTGAAAAATAACTATATTAACAGGTTTGGCAGTGTCACTCTAATACAGTCCTAACTGTTAGAATTTACATGATTAATGTAACCTACACCTGTGAATCCAAAGTACCACTTTCAAGCTGTTTTGTAAAGCCATTGACTATTTCTAATTGGCAGTCAGGAGGTGAACCACAAGTATTTTTTATACATGCGTGATAGGTGAGACTCAAATATTTCACATTCTTAGTGTGTTTCCCCACCATTGTGCTAACTGTGGATAGAGAGAGTCTGGGCTAGTTGCATTCAACTGACCAGATGACACACATTCCCGGACTCTGGAGAGAACAGCCTTTCGTCCAATTAGCTGCAATTTCATGCCCTCATTTGGCAGTTCCCCAGTTTGGTTGCATTTGGTGGTGTTCTCCCTCAGTTCTCCTTTTTTCCGTGAAAAGCTACAGTCTGCACACACCAAGAAAACAAGGGTGTTAACAGTCTGCAATTTCAAAATACTTTTCCCTGCCCTTGGGTCCGCTTCTTGTTTTTGGTTTTCTAGACATTTACATTGACAGCTGCCCTGTATTTCTTAATATCAGCACTGTTCCGTGTGCTTCCTACATTTCAATTGCTTCTTGATTTCCAAAGGTTGGCCATGTGCTCATGACAGGTTTAAAAACATGTGCTAAAGGCATGCATTCTTTCTGGCAATAACCTTTCTGGAAAAGAGCATCATCTTTTGCATATTGTTAACGGGCATGATCTCATGTTTGATGGTAATATCATTTAGGGAAGTGTATTTCCCTTTGGGGTAGAATTTCCATTTACGTATCACTTCATTGACTTAATATTTCCATGTTTCTCTGCTTTATGACATGGAGAATGGGACACGGTTTATTATGACAGTGATATATTTACTTAGGGGATGCATCGTACTTGCTAAAACTTTTCAAGATGTTATCAGCTTGATACATACACTCACCTAAAGGATTATTAGGAACACCATACTAATACTGTGTTTGACCCCGTTTCGCCTGAAACTGCCTTAATTCTACGTGGCATTGATTCAACAAGGTGCTGAAAGCATTCTTTAGAAATGTTGGCCCATATTGATAGGATAGCATCTTGCAGTTGATGGAGATTTGTGGGATGCACATCCAGGGCACGAAGCTCCCGTTCCACCACATCCCAAAGATGCTCTATTGGGTTGAGATCTGGTGACTGTGGGGGCCAGTTTAGTACAGTGAACTCATTGTCATGTTCAAGAAACCAATTTGAAATGATTCGACCTTTGTGACATGGTGCATTATCCTGCTGGAAGTAGCCATCAGAGGATGGGTACATGGTGGTCATAAAGGGATGGACATGGTCAGAAACAATGCTCAGGTAGGCCGTGGCATTTAAACGATGCCCAATTGGCACTAAGGGGCCTAAAGTGTGCCAAGAAAATATCCCCCACACCATTACACCACCACCACCAGCCTGTACAGTGGTAACAAGGCATGATGGATCCATGTTCTCATTCTGTTTATGCCAAAGTCTGACTCTACCATCTGAATGTCTCAACAGAAATCGAGACTCATCAGACCAGGCAACATTTTTCCAGTCTTCAACTGTCCAATTATGGTGAGCTTGTGCAAATTGTAGCCTCTTTTTCCTATTTGTAGTGGAGATGAGTGGTACCCGGTGGGGTCTTCTGCTGTTGTAGCCCATCCGCCTCAAGGTTGTATGTGTTGTGGCTTCACAAATGCTTTGCTGCATACCTCGGTTGTAACGAGTGGTTATTTCAGTCAAAGTTGCTCTTCTATCAGCTTGAATCAGTCAGCCCATTCTCCTCTGACCTCTAGCATCAACAAGGCATTTTCGCCCACAGGACTGCCGCATACTGGATGTTTTTCCCTTTTCACACCATTCTTTGTAAACCCTAGAAATGGTTGTGCGTGAAAATCCCAGTAACTGAGCAGATTGTGAAATACTCAGACCGGCCCGTCTGGCACCAACAACCATGCCACGCTCAAAATTGCTTAAATCACCTTTCTTTCCCATTCAGACATTCAGTTTGGAGTTCAGGAGATTGTCTTGACCAGGACCACACCCCTAAATGCATTGAAGCAACTGCCATGTGATTGGTTGGTTAGATAATTGCATTCATGAGAAATTGAACAGGTGTTCCTAATAATCCTTTAGGTGAGTGTATATCATTATGAAAGCAACTTTAATTTAAAGGCTGAATCACAATGCAAAGACTCTCTAAACTGTCATAGGATGCATCCATAATGTCTATACAACTACATACTGACCTAACACAAAGACCCCAGCAGTCATAATCAGCACAAATTCAAAGAAAGTTGTGGTGCAAACCTGTCACAGATCCATGAAGATAAGAAGATAAGAAGATATCTCAATGACTGGCACAATTCCTTGGCATGTCATAAAGCCTTCAACCTTACTTATTAAAACAAAAAAAAGTAATAAATATAGGTTTATGTTTCATCAAAAATATAAAGGCTCTCTTATTGTTCTTTTGAGAAGGAGAGATGAATTTGCTACAGATGTTTCCCCTATTCATTCTGCACTGGGGAATATTAACTTAACTAGATTACAACCATGTCCTTGTATTGGTAATAATATAGACAATGTTGTGCATACTAAGTGCTTTGTTAAACAAAAGCTGACATTGACTTTGCAGTTGAAAGCACTCAAGCTTTCCTGGTGCCCCACTAACAATCTACCTAGGCCAAAAGGGGAAATGTAAACAGTTGTTCAGTTATTCAATCCTCTACATTAGAGCACTGCTTTTGACAAGGATCCCTGCATCCTCTCACAATACAGTCGCATTCCGCTTTCCTTAGATGGCATGCTGATATACTTCCCCAGTGACACACAATCTCGCAGGCTGCCTTTCACCTTAACAATTGGCCACTGTGACAGCCAGGCATGCCACATTCAGCCCACCCTCTAGGCAAAGCCAAACACCAGGAGAAGAAAGCAAAACCAGTCTTTTACCCTTCATCTGTTCCCAACACTCCCAACTCAGCCCACTGCTTAAAAATAATAACTTCCAATTGAATAGGGCATTGTGCATTTGATGAGCTTAGCATTGTGTGCCATCCTTCCGATTCCTCTTACATCAAAGCCCAGTGCAGCTGCGAAGTTTTCCTACTTTATCACTCCAACAATAGGCCTGCCACTTCGCTTGTTTGTTGATTTGTTATTCTCCAAAGCAATGAAGACAATATTTGTATATGCAGAGATCCATATGGTGCACATATACAATGCTATGTATATATGGCAGCCCAAACTGGAGATATTTCACTTACGACTTCAAAAATAACAAATTTGCTGATACAGTAAGCAGTTCTGTTGACTTTGTGAAGAGCATTTCCTTTTGGTTTTCGTGAGGCTGTAAGGTCTTTTGGTTCTCAAACACCGTGATTGTGAGACATGGAAAGACTAATTACTCTGGGACATTCTCGGCTCTAAATTGATGTCTGTTTGTTTTGGAAAGTACAGTGAAATTAAACAAATGAATGCAATGGGACTTCTTGGGAGCACAGCAATATGCTGACCAGGCAAAGTATCATGTTTCTTTTAAATGATCTACTTCCGAAAGAGCTTTTCATTTGTTTGTTATATTTCTCAAGACACAAGGGGCCCATATTCATAAACCTTTCAAGTCATCTTAAATGTACCACCCCATTTTCTAAAAGTTGGGAAAAAAGACAATGGGGAAAAAAAATCTTAAATAATTAAACATGTATTTTACTTTTGTTAAATTAGCATTTGTTTTATGTGATACTCATCTGCTTCCTTGTTTTTTATTATTTTTTCCTCATTAGGAAAACAGGTGTTTACTGTATATGATGGTAAAAATCTATTGTATATGGCCCTGTATTTCAGTAAAACACACGCACACAGACAAAGAGAGTGAGAGTTTAGTGTTATAAAATGTACAGTCGACCCAGTCTCTATTTTTAGTACTTTAATGATGTGGTTCTAAAAAAAAGAGGATGTGTAAATATCAGACAGCAACATGAGGGTGTGTGTTTGTAAGACACGCCACACACCCAGATTGCATTGTGTTGATCCACCCAGGAATATAAGCTTATTTTAAAGACTGACGGATGTAACTGGGATGTTACTCAGATTTAGCAAAGCCAGTAAAATCCCCTTCTTCACATAGTAGCTACTAAAAGACTTTCTCTGCTTATGCCCATGGATGAGTGGGAGACAATGAACAGAGAAGCCTTCATGGTTTTAAGGAAAAGGATATATTTGTATTATTATTATCATCATCATTTCTGAATATCATGGGCATTTCATAGACAGTTTTGATTATTTTAAATCCAATAGCTATTCTATTGGACTTTTCCAGTCTATTGTGACTTTTTACATAATCATGTTCCTGGAATATGCAGTATTCTTTGGTGTTGTTGTAGGATTTAAGCAGAGAAAGACATTGCATTTAAATCCCATAGTGCAGTGCTCTACAGTACCCAGGTATTTTATACTGCACAATAACTTAAATACAATATTTACATTCCTATACAAATTACACCAATCAATCACAATGGTCAATACAGTGCTATATTCTACCCTCAATTCCCACCTATGAGACTAATACATCATTTATTTAAAATAGATAATACATTTTAATTTGTGACCTTTTTACAGTAGTTTATTGTATCCCTTTTGTCCTGTTATATATATAGCGAACTGAAAAACATTCCTCTAACTCCCTTGAATTAAACATTAACAGCCATCTTAATCTGAATGATTTACAATTTAGGGTTAGTGGAAAAAAAAATAAAGAGGTTGAGAAACATATATTTTCAATATAATTCAAAATATTACATAAACGACAGCTCTTCAAAAACTAATTTATAGACAGTCAATTAAATCTCGCCGATGGATTACACCACTTTTCCTCAGGGACAAAAACATTGCTTTGGGAGACCTGATTGGAAGCAAATGTGACATCCTTGAAGAAAACTATGAAGTCCCTCATGACAGAAACACATAATGTTTCCCCAGTAATCTGTCACAATAACAGAAACTTCCAGAGCTCTGACATGGTAAGGGCTAGATTATATCAGCATTATAGCCTTGGATCAGGGAACACATTCCATACAACTTTAAATTACTGCTTAATTTGAGGAATCTGGCAGAATGCTTGTTTATATTAAGTCTTTATTTATTTATTTTCATAGCTTTATGATTTTTCAATCATGAAACATACAACAGTCAGATTTCTACTTGACATTTGGAGCCATAGAAGGTACAGTACTATACAGTATGTGCTTTTCCCTCATCAGTGAAGTTCAGATTTCTGCAGACAGCTTTATTTCCTCTTAGGCAATGTTTGCCAGTTTCATGGAAAGAATGTATACACCAGGATTAAGCAGATAAATGCACTAAAACTCAATAGGCTTTTGGAGTATCGACAAAAAGTATTATGCTCAAATAACTAGTTTTCACCTGGCACGCCATATCTAAATTATAGGGTACTTCAGTCTTTCAATATTAACAAGAAAAAATAAACATCCTCCCCCATAATAACAGTGAGCTGGGACAGTGTAGATGTCATTATCATTAACTCAGATTGCAGCAATGAAAATGCTACTTGCAATTCAATTTTCGGAATTTGAAAAAGACTCTAATAGACAGCAAAAATATTCCCTGCATTTCCCCATTGGTCAAAGCACATATAATCTGCCCCATGGGCTCTTTAAACTTTTGAAAAAGTATCCTTTCTCAAGGGCATCACAGTTTTTAAAGATTCCAAAAGGACATATCCTGTTGACCTATTATAACACTATTTCTTGTTAATAAGAAAGCAGTAAATATTTGTAAGCAGGTAATTCTGACTTATGACATCATCATGGGCAGTATAAATAATCTATTTTGTGTTATAATAACTTTTGAGTAAATGCAGGCCAATGTTTAAACACCTTTTTTAAACAGAGTCTATTGTTTTCCTTTGAATTCATTAAACAAAGTTGTATTGTTTCATTTACATGCAACAAAAGCACGTTGCTATAGTATCAAAGTGATCTGGTTACTTTGTCAAGAACAGTCTTCTACAGACTTGAGTAGTAGTGTAATAACATATCACTGCAATCCTGGAAAACAGGAGTTACAATTGCTAGTTTCAAATCGAAAATGTACTTATCTTTTCTAATTCAGCAAAAGAATGAATAACAGGACAATTTCCTAAACCGAATGGGCAAAGTTGTTCTTTAAAAGGCTCTGCACACCATTCTTTGTCTTTTTTAAAGTTTTCACATGCATTGCATATAGTCTTATTCCTCAGTGTGATCTGACAGAACTGTCCACGTCTGGCCAATTTTACCAAATATGAAACTTAATCTTCGGCCAGCACTAAATGGTGTTGATGGATTCTATATCTAAGGTTCTTTTATTCAACGATGTTCCTCAATAAGCTTGCAAATTGCTCTGATCTTAAATACAAAGCACTCTCTCACTCTTTTAACCATCCAAATATCCTTCTCAATATTATCTGAATTGGTGAGAAATGCCCGGGATAAAAATCTCCTTTACAACATCAAAGGCCGGGACTTCCGACCTGTCAGCTGCAGGTATGTGAAGTGCCTGTCAGAAATTGAGATTAGCACACAGATAATGGGATAGTGAAAACCTCTTATTGAATTATAACTCTCTATTTTTTATTTTTTTACAATAGGATTTCTGTGAGAATATGAAGACTGGTTTCTACTTCTATTACCAGTGAAAGTCAAGAGGTAAGGTCCCTGCACAGTAACACATATTACAACCAAAGTCTTTTGATAAGGAGATAACTCAAATACCCCTGCTTCTACTTACATCGCTGATTTGTGTTTATGTGACATGATGACAAATTATGGTCATCCGCAATCAAGGTGTCTCTTCCCAGATGAAAAGATAAATATGCGACTCTCAAATATGGCAAGGAGGAATCAGGTTCAATTAGCTTCCAAAAGGAACAGTCTTCAGTCTCCCTTGTTTACTACAAACCAGTTTGTACTGACAGAAGTCTGTGAATATTGAACTGTGTCCATAATCCCAAAACCTTCCCAATAAGCCTCTACATCCACTTCATAAAAGCTCCAGGCAATTAAATCGAGGCTACTTGCTTCTCACAGTGGGGTCTTAAACCATAACTGCCAATCAATTAAAAGATATGCAGTGTGGTTCAGCCTTCTCTGTCACACATGTCTAACATGAGTGACAGGTTCTCTGAAGTGAACATTTACTGGACTACTGCTGTGGGCACTTAAGAGTCCTGTACTCAGTTTAATTAATTGGTGTTTTCGGTTCTGAAGAAAGAAAAAATCTGACTGAATTGAATTGCTCTCCCCCTCTGTTTGATTCCCTCTGAAAAGCAGATTTTTTTTTTTTTTACTGTAACAGTATATTACCATCTGGGGAAGTTTTTTTTTCTGTATGTTTTGCAACAAGCGAGAAGCTTCTTCATTCTCAGAAGGGGCTGAAAAGAGCCTTTGTTCATACACTGAACACCTGGAGGGAGTTATCTCAGACTAGTTCGCTCTCTCAGCCCAGTCCGCTACAGCTGTGCTGCAGTCGGATCACTCAGTGTTGTCTGGGTTGGAGTGGAACAGTCGAAGCACAGCCTACAAGTGATCATATTGGTCTTAAAAGACTGCAACTGATCACCCATTGTTGTCAGTCTCACAAAAAGTGTCTTTGCCACATTTCTCCTCTCGCTCCCACAGTGCTGAAGAGACTTGTGTGCTGTGACACTGGTATTTGACTTTGTGGACGGCTCCCAATTAATTTTTTTCTGAAAGATGCAGCTTTTTTTGGGATGCAACTTATTTTAAATGCAACTTTAGGCAAATGCAAGACTTGACAGTAACATTATAAAACAAATAAAATTTACAGAAATCACCTACAGGTAACATAATGGTGTGTCATATTTGTCAATGTACTTTAACTGATGTATTATTTTGTTATTTTAATGATTGTAGAAAGTGACTTCAAAATGTTAAATAATAATAATTAAATATGTATGTAACTAAAGACATTTTCTTCCCATTTCAGTCTTTAGTTCACAGCCCTCCTTGCCTTGAAAATGGTGTTGGTAAATATGGTGTTATACAGCTTGAGGATTGTATCAGTATTTTCTAATTATTTCTGTTATAAGGTTATATAATATTCAATACAGCTTCTTTGTATCTTTGTACCATTTAAACAATCATTAGAGATTAAACGTTTATGATGTCGAAGTCAATTATGTTATGAAAGTAGTGACTATCCTCTATTAATTATAATAACCATCAGCATCTTTATTAAAAAATGTAAAGTTGAAAAATATTATTTTTCTTTCACACACAAAACCGTAGCTATTCATTCTACATAAAACCATTCATACCCAATAGTCAACAGTCAAACCCTCCATAATAATAATAATAATAATAATAATAATAATAATAATAATAATAATAATAGGCGAACTACTTCGTTTGTGCATTTTTAAGAAAAGGATCTAAATTTCTTATGACCATATAGTTTATAAAGAGGATGCATTGGGATAAATTGGGAGAAGTGACACGAAATCAATTTGTATATATTTCTTATAAAAATAGCAATACATTTACTTATTTATTAGTCACAATGGTTCAATTGCAACGAACTGAAAGCTGCGTACTAACTGGAGATCATTAGTGGTTAGTGCGCAGCTCTGTACTAAACTAGTCCGCAAATTTAATCCCCACTGCAACGAATTTAGCGGCTGAAATTCGTCCCCAGCTGCGGACTAAACAAGGGGCCGGATTAAATCAAAACCTTGACCCACCAGCTAAAAGCAAACTACAAACTTGCTCATCATAGCGGTTACATTTATGATTAGGAGAAAGTGTCATCTTACTAAAAATGAAGCCGCAACTGAGTACAGTCGTGTAGTTTTCTATTAGCGGGCGGGTCGCAGTTTTGATTTAATCCCAGCCAAGGTCTCCATCGCAAGGAAACCACTGCTGCTGCCCTCTGGAGGAGGCTGAGGCCGGGACTAACTATGTACCGTACTAAAGGGAACACATGTGCCAATCATTAGAGGTATTTTCTGTAATTACTTATAACTCGATTCATAACCACTAATCGTTTTGTTTTATATATCAAACAGTTACGTTTTTTGTTTTTGACTGACAAAATGTACTGTATTAATAATGCTCTGGTGTACACTGGTGAAATTGTCACCACAGCTAACAAAAATCATAATTAAAATAAGAACCAGTGTACACAAGGTTTTATTAAATACTATGAAACAACTGAGAATATACTGAAAGCTGTACAGGAATTATAATGCAATATTATATTAATACTATAGAGTTATAATACAATTGCGCTGTATGTAGCCTATAGCCGGCTTCGTGTATTATATGCCAATATAGTATAGCATTAGTGCCGTGCCCGCTGCTGGAGGCCCCGGTCCGGCCCCGCCTGTGCATCACACCCGTTACTTTCTTTAAAATCATCAAGACCAAAGTATTACATGTTTAATCTAGATCATGTTTTTGCTTCTCGTTTGGGAAAATAAAGTGCAATGGGAAATGCCATTTAGCTCTAGCTGTACATGTCTGTGCCATAAATACGTCGAGTTTAAATTATTAAATTATATATATATACAACATCACAAAAGAAAAAGAAAAAACTTTTCTGCAAAAATTATATTATCGATTATGCTCCTAAAATAAATGTATCATTATAGCGTGTTATATGGTTTTGGCATTTTACCTCGATTAGCATTGCCAAAGCGCACTGTTGCTGTGGAGTCGAGCCCGGCCTGCATCACTTCACTGCCCGTTCAGCACAGCAACCTTAGTCCTCAGTGCGGGACTAAAGCTGGGGATCAGCTAGTGCAGCTCCGCTCCGGCTCTTTCTGCGTTGCAGTGGTACTAAGCTTAGTCCTCATCTGGGGATGATCCCGAGATAATACCGTCCTAGTTAGTACGCAACTGGTACAGAGCGCCTACTACCTGTGCGAGTTCGGTGCAGTTGACATTATTCATTGTTCATGTTTACATTATAGCGTCCCTGCGTGCGTACTGTGTGGACCTACATCAAACATCATCACCACCATCATCATCATCATCATTTAATGTGGTGTGTAAAACAGATTGCGTAGCCTTGGGATTTGTTTGTATAGAGAAACGGTTCGATGACCTTCGTTTGTAAAAGGTGAGCAGCAGCAATTAACAGGCACGTCCAAGCTTGTAACACTTTCCCACCGCCGGTGTGAGGTGATTTGGACAAGATAAAAAAGTGCAGTGGCGTTTGTTTTTGTTTGGCATGTGTAGTCTATGTTAATTGATGTTTCCTAATGCCATTCTATATCTGTTTTTATTAGTAGTACAAAGATATATGGAAACATGGAATCACTCGTCATGGTTGGCAACTTTAATCATGAGGTAGTGATTGTAGCTTATATAGTTTTAATGAATTGTTTCCAATAAGAGGGATTCCAATATTCCATTGACACATTTTCTATATTATTATTATTATTATTATTATTATTATTATTATTATTATTATTATTATTATTATTAAACTTTATCTTATAACGTATTTAATAAGATTTATCCAGGGCATGTATCAGATGTTATCACCAAAGAGTAGTAATATGTATTCTTTCAAATAATAATAATCTACAAACCAACTTTATGATCAACTATTACCAGACAGGCTACAATCAGGCCAACATGTTGATGTCAATACAAACTTATTCTCCTAAACAGTTCTGCAAGTCCATTTGCCATTTAATTAGGCGGGATATAGTTCCTTTTAATCACCCTTAATTTTGGAATTTAATTATCGCCTTTATTGATGTAATTCTTCCGGTTCTCTCGTTGTTCCTACCTTTTTCCCCTTTCGTTTTCCGTCCTTTCTTTCTGCCTTTCCCTTGTCCATCCCTCCTCCTGTCCCCCCTCTCGCTCAATCACTCCCAGTCTCTGTCTCATTATTCAGTGTTAGAAAGTTGCTGGAGTGAGAAACGGGCCTGTGAAAAGCTCGTTGTCCTAATTAAACTCTGACAAGAAGAGTGACAAGAAGCAATGGAGAGGAAACAATGCACAGCAGTGTCTGAGTGTGAGCCCAGAGCTGGGACAGGCTTTGTCCCCCCGAACAAAAGCATGTGTTTGCATGTGTTAAACTCCATTAAACTTCATCAGACCCAGGTGCAAAAAACCCAACTTCTCCAAGAACATCACAACCCATCACACCTTTCCGCGGTTGATGGCCGGCCCGCAGTCACTTCTGATCAGCTCAGCGGCCTCCATGAGCAGGGGATCAAAGGGACTCTGTTACAATATAAATATTGGGCTCCTGAATGAATCCACAGTCATTACTCCCATTGCATGACTGTAAGACCTGGCCAATGAATTAGCAACACATTAATCCATTTCTTTGGGGCACATGTAGGCCTACATTTCCCTCCTGGTAACACACGCATTTTCTGCAACATTTAACAACTTTGCTGCAACGTTAAATTGTTACCTGGGTTTAAGACTCAATTAATTGGTATCACAAGTTTTCCTCAAGATCCCTATATAGTGCATAAGGATATTATCGAAATGAGGTGTTTCTTGTTTTGAATGTATTTTATTATGATTTATTTAATATGCAATACTTTGGTCGAATGTTGCAAATAATGAAATCCAAATATCTCCACAAACCACAGGACCGAAGTAAAATACACAATGACCACGACCATTGCATATTCTTGAACAGTTTTGGTATGTAGTGTCACTGACAGCATGACTGTGATGATCAGCTGTGTGGGTTTGTCCACCGGGGCGTGAGAATGGAAAGATTAGTGGGCATTTGGCCCAGAGCAGATGTTAAAAAAAAAGACAATCTCAAGCAAACACAGATGGGCACAGCACACTTATTAAACCCCCTTAACTGCACTGTGCTATAGCTAGCCAGTATCTTGACCAATATATGAGTGTAATTGACAAATCTCTGCATGCCAAGAACTGGAAATATCAGTATCTTCTGTCCAGTACAGATACGACAATAATCTTCGGTAAATCTATTCTAAAATACGTATTTGTTCACTCATGACCTCACCTGTACTGAGAATAAAATTCCCCAAACAAGCCATTCCAGTTTCCTGGGATTTCCTGTTAGGATCGCCTACAAAACATGCATATAGTTTCAAAATTGTAATGGTTGTTTGTATTCTTGAGTTGGGGAGAGTACACACACAAATCACGAAAACCTTAACGAGATCTAGCAGAATAAATTACAATAAACTGTGTATGGCAGTGCTGCAAGGAATTATTATTATGAAAGTTATGCATACGACACGTGTGTTGTATATATCTGTATTATTTAACAATGATGTCGCCTATAAACGTAGTTGTATATATATTTCACATGTATGAAAACATGTTAAATGTTAAAACTTTTATGACTGATTTGTCCCACTTTGTTTTGATCTTGAATTAAAAAAGGCTGCCCCGGAGTCCCAGACACATGCAAATTATATGAATGAAAAACTGTTTGAAGATATCATGATTATGTTTTATGGGCGGAGTTTTTTCTTTTTCCTTTTTTTTTTCTTTCTGTGCTCAGCAGTTATCCAATAAGATGGGAGCAACTTCAATGTCTTATAAAGCCTGTTGGATGTGTTACAAACATCCAGACAACACGGGGACCTGGAGCAATCCATACATCTGCCACCCAGCTTCCTATAATGGCAGAGAACGGGACTATAGAGAATGGACAGCCAGAGAAGGCAAGCCCGGCACTTCCCCATCCCATTACACATCTAGAAGTGAAGTACACTAAGGTAAGTAAGAGTATCCTGTCAGTGACCTGTTGCTTTCAAGGCAATTCTGTAGTGGCATATTATAGAGTCTTCTAAAACAGAAAGGCAAATCATAACTTACTGCTGTTTTATTTGTATTTTATTTTAATGTTTCATCAAACTTCAGACATGTACCGTTAAACCTGCCGTTTGTGTCTAGTGTAACAGTACACACTTTTAAAGACATAGCATTTAGACAGATATACTGTTTTATTTATACATTGTTTCAGTTCTTTTTTTTGGATCTGACCTTTGATTTACAGGAGGCTATCCTAAAATGAAATTGAATCTGAGCTCGGTAAACCTTATTTTATCAGATCATAAACTCTCTCTCTCTCTCTCTCTCTCTCTCTCTCTCTCTCTCTCTCTCTCTCTCTCTCTCTCTCTCTCTCTCTCTTAAATGACATATCTCTGAAAGAAAAAAAAAACTGGTTAAACAAGAATATATGTTTCCTTAATCCTATATGGTCTTGTTCAGGACATGTATATGCTTCAGTGTAAACTGCTAAAGTCTCAGGCAAAGCAATATTGAACTTGCAGTTGCGCAGATGCAACCGTGTATTTTTGATGATTTTATGCAGAAGGTGTCTTTTTTAAAAGTTTGTAATATTTGTTAATTATTCTATTAATAAACACATGCAACTATACAAAACTATATAGGAAAAAAAAACAAGCAGTATGTTCAAGGTCGTTAAAAGCAAGTCAAACAAAAGTGCCTTTGATTCTTGAACGCAACTGTTTGCAGTGGCAATTTCAATCATGTACCGGAGTTAATTATTGCAAGGCTTCATTCCTTCTCTTGCAGCCCCTGTGTGCTTTAACAGCTCCCAGTAATTTATTTTGTCACTTCCACATTTTAGGGGACTGACGCTTAAAATGTCCCAAGCACAGTTGCATAAAACTAAAGGCATCTACACACGCCATGAGCATGGAGCATTCAAATAAATGTGAAATATAATTGTATTTTTGTATTGACGCAGATCTTTATTTTTGCATTCAGATCTTCATCAATAACGAATGGCATCCGTCGGAGAGTGGGAGAAAGTTTGCGACGTATAACCCAGCAACAGGTGCAAAAATCTGCGATGTGGAAGAAGCCGATAAGGTACGCTAGTTGTTTAACTTCCCGCAGTTAGTGTTTAACATATCATAAATCATACAGGGTTAAGTGCATTTTAGCTAATGCACCTTTTTCAAAGTTAGTTGTCCTTTAAAACTGTAGATAGATAGATATATTTTTTCAAATGTTTGGAAAAGTATCAGAATTATTTTCTTAAGTAACTACCGCCTGTAACTATAATCCTACACAGAAAACAGATCAGGTTATGTACTGAACTTGTGTCAGGGATATATATGTGCATTTAATATATCAATTAGAAGAAAAAAAACATGCATATTATTAATTTGGGGTGTTTTTGTTTGGTCAAGACTTCAATACTTCTGTTGTCTAATTTCAGGCAAATTCAAGCACACGTCTCATTAAATATCTTAACAAAACCAGACTTCAGGCAAATATATAGGTCAACATGAAAAGGATGCCACCATCTTGAAACACAAACTAACAACCTATTAAAATAGTTAAGAGTCATTTTAACATACAGGCCCATAAATTGGTTAAATGTTATTAAACTCAGCTTGCAAGTAGAAGCTCATTGCAATGTGGCCTGTTGCTCAAATGTTTCAAATTAAAGCAAACATGAATCCACTCTGTTTTCAAATAATATTTTATATTCAGTATAGTGCTTGTGTGCTTAATATAAATAAACCGATCTGTATTATTAAACAAAATTTAAATAAACCTGTATCACCACATCCAAATGCTTTAATGATTTGAGGTTAGTGCATCATATTCCTGAGCTTAATACATTGCTTTGCTTTAATTCCCTCAGTGTATGTTTTTGGGGGCCGTGTCCAATGCGCTGCCTGTTATATTTATACTCACAGTGCACGCTGTGTTTCACAGGCTGATGTGGACAAGGCCGTTGAAGCTGCCAGAGCAGCCGGTCAGAGGGGCTCTACATGGAGAAAGATGGACGTCTCGAGCAGAGGGCAACTCCTAAACAAACTGGCAGATCTCATTGACAGAGACAGGGTCCTGCTGGCTGTGAGTGCATCTGCTTATTGCAGTTTAGATAATTCTATCTGTTTATCAGTTTGTCAAGCTTATGTAGATGCATTCATTAATGCATATTGTATGAAGAATCAATGTAATTCCCTTCCTGAAAATAATCATAATTTGATGTGCCCTATGTGTATAATTTAGGTGTTTATTATTTAAATATATAGAACATTTTAAATATTTACCAACATAAAGGGTTTGCTTTTTATAGAACATTTTGAAGTCACTTTGCTATCTTTAGCATTCTCTGAACATATCATATTTATTATTCTCTTCAAAGTATTATTATTCAGATTTGAATTGTACATCGATGAAACAAAATCACCATTTCAATTTCATATCATCATACGGGAATCACCTTGATACTATTGAGCCGTGTCAACAGTTTTCCCTGCATGCCCTCAGATAGTGTCACCCTGCTCCTGTCATTATATAAATCCTCTGGCACAGCATTCAGACACATTTTAATGCCAAAACAAAGGAACACAGAAGATTAGACCGATAAAATGTTCTCACTAGTCCTTTCTGGGAATAAACATTGAGAGGAGATCTTTCAAATAAAACATAAATCTGCAATGTAATTGTGTAGGTGAGTTGATTCATATTGTCACTGCATAGGAGAAGCTGAACATTTTTATAGCCACTGCACACTTTGTTTGGGGAAATAAAATGCACTGGCAAATTTTCAGCATACACTGAATGGTGAAATTATATACCCCTTGTTTCTCCATATCTCTACAGTTTATTCCCCAGTCTGTTATGTAATAATATGGGGTAATGAGGGTTATGGCGCAAAATACAATTCCCTGCCAATCCCGTTTGTATAAACTAAGGAGAAATCCCTGTTAATATGGGGGTGCATGAGTTTTACACTGATGCACATTCAAAATATTACATCCAATGGAATATTTCTTGCAATTCACTCTATTGTACTCAGATTTTTGTCATTACAATTCTATACCTCCATTTAAATTTTTTAAAGCAATTTACATGTCTCTCTATCTTATTTCTTTAGTGACATTTAATGTCCACCCCAGTACCATGACTTTGGTACAAATGACAAAATAAATCTGTTATAGCTTTACGCATATGGATGGTGACATCATGTAAATCCCAGTGATTGTATTACTGACTTTTAGTTACTCTCTAAGCCAGATATTATAATCTATGTAATTAAAGCCTTGTTCAGATCAGTTTGCACTTCATTGAACTGCCAGATCATATTAAGGAATAGCATTTTTAAATGAAATGTAACAGATGTGAATGAAGTAATATTGTGGGATTGCATGTGACTGTTGATTGCAAACATGCGCTATTGTACTGAAGTATCACCAATTACAGCAAATCCCAAACCCTGTTGTAGGGAATAAAAAACTGTAAAAGTAAATGTTCTTTATTTTATTTTGGTTCTGTGATACTTAATTTTTCATAATCATATTTGAACAAAATGTTAGCTTGCTCATTTCAGAGCAGTTAAATATGACTGACATGTACAAGTACTCCATAAAATAAAAGGCAAACAGTCCAGACATATTATATGTTGAGATATTTGCTTGTGCTCCTTAGAATATAACAGTATTTAATTCACAATCTTTACCTTTAGTCTTAAAAAACATCTCCTCTTGCTATAATTACATGACAGGAGTTCAAAGTCTGTCATAAAGCCCCCGAGGCTGACAAAAATCATATGTCATAGTTTTACTGAAGTTTTCAAAACAAAATAATTGCAGCTATTTTGATTTACAGTAGATTACTTAGTTCACTGAAGATATTCTGGTGATGTATTATTAATACTGAGTTTATTGTTCAATTTCCATTTAAAATGGCACTGATCTACTTATTTACAGATTTATTTTCTAGTCATTTGAAATCTTTAGTGTATATTTTTTAATGCTGTACTGACTACTGATATGTATCTATATGACTGCCAGCATTACCGTACAGCTTTATTACATGGATAATGGTACAGACTGAAATTGGATTCAGACACTCCTACAACTTGGCTTTATAATTCAGTGTAATTGATACCACAATGGATTCCACAATTACTTGTGCATACTGTATGAATTGGTCAGGATTCATTATATATATCTTTAGCTTGATCTATCTATCTATCTATCTACTTATTAAAACATGTGGTTATTAGTACAAATCTTGGTGTTCTGTGTGGCTACACTACCAGCTCTTTAACTGGTTATCTTTAAATACTTTTGATGGGAATTTAATTAAACAATGAGAATAATATTATATCCTAGATCATTCAGAATAAAGACATTTCGTACTCCAGGAGTAAGTCAGAAATGGACAAGCCTCTTCGTTCCCAAGAGTAAGCTCATGTTCAATAGCAATGGCTGGCATCCCATGCCTGGGCACTCATTCAAAACCGCTATGTTGCTATCACAGTGCAAAGCAACAGCTAACCTTGTTCTGGTTCATGTCTCGTCACTGTGTACTGTTACTTCAATTTGATTATTTTCTTTAGCTCTGTTTTTTAACATTCCCACACCATATACAATTTTTGGAACAAGTTAAGAAGTGCATACAAAAAAATCTTGTTTTCTTACTAGCTGCTTTGTGTTGCAGGTCGTTGTCATGGTCCTAAAAGCTCTAAAAATATGTCCATGTTGAACAATTTCTCAGTGTATTTATTTTAAATTTTAAAGCTATTCACAATTCTTATCAGTGGTTTCTGTTGTTGTTAATGATAGTTTAATGAGGTTTGTTGTGGTTTCAGAGCATGGAGACAATGGACACAGGGAAACCCTTTCTTCAGTCCTTCTTCGTTGATCTTGACGGCTGCATTAAAACTCTGAGATATTATGCAGGATGGGCTGACAAGATACATGGCAAGACTATGCCAGTGGGTAAGTCTGTCATGCTAGGCATAATATTTCCATATTTTTACTGAACGAATTATGCATCATGTTGTTATTCCTCATGGTTGTTTTTTTCTATGAAAGTAATTAACTTACTGTCATGAGTCTTGATTGTATTTATTTTTTATTTTTCTTAGACATACCTGGCACAAGTAGTTACATTAAATCTTCCACAGCCATCAAACTTACATGAGAGATTCTGCATTGAAAGCCTGGAAGTTATTAGGCAAACAAATCCGTTCTCACTGAAATGTGTTCAGATTGAATAGTGTATTATTTCATAGTATGTCTGCTTCAAGAGGACACGTTTTTGTAGCATATTAGCTCTTGAGATTGACCAGGGTCTCTCAGCTACCATAATCTGTACTGTCCCCAGAGGTTCACCAATGATCATGTGATCAGAGAAGGCCTGGTCCCACTGGGTGTCCTGTCCCAGTGCAAAAGTCAGTCCGTTTTGTGTGGTCTTTGGTGATTCCACATCATGAAGTACTCTCTCTTCACCACCCAATAGTAGACCCTGCGAGAGGCCAGTCAGAGGGGTCAGACAGAAATGTGACTAACCTGCCTCTTTCCTCTGATCAGATTTGAACAAATTGTAAATAAACCATGTTTGGCTAGACTTGGCTAGAGCTCTGACCGTACACCTCTCCTTTTTTTAGAATCAAATCCTATAATAGTTCATATTGCTTTCGTCAGCAACGTGTGGGTTTTATTTTTACTTTGCATTCATACTGTATTTTGTGTGAGCCACGCTCCAGTATGTAAATGTAACCTTTGTTCCTCAATGAGACACCGGTTTATAGTGTCTGATAACCAGTTTGGATCTCCCAGAGAAGGCAGGGGATAGAGAGTGTCAAAGAGCACCATTGTTATTAGTCTGTGTGTCATACCAGAGTGACAGCTGCTTTGGGAAATTTGAGAAAGGTCAGTAAAGAGGTTGAATGTCAGAGATTATCAGATAATGTATTGACATGTGTAGAAGACACAACAAACATCAAGAAAATAAGTTAACATGCTTATCTTTAGTCAGCAGGGTGTGTTGCTGAAGCACATTCTGTGGTACCCAGGGATGATAAAGTGCTACTGTACATTCACAGAATTCTGGTTCGAACTGCTTCTAATTAAGACCACTTAAAGTGCACAAACACGCCTGGAAAATGTGATTCAAGCATGCTTTTACCGACCTTAATGGATTTTCAGTTAAAGAGCACGGCCCCGAAAAACAGTCAGGTCAGGAGTCACGTTTCACTGTTAACAGCTGAGCAGCGTTTCTCAGTATGAGTGAGTCTCATGACTACAGTTGTTTCTTCTCTATCAGATTATCACATATTTCACACGTAAGAGCTGCCACCATGTACCCCTAATCTTCTCTCTCGTGGTATTCTAATGAGCACTTTGGGTAGACCCAAGAACCTCTTAATTGCTAACGGAGACACCGTGACATAAAGTATACATACAAAAGCTGTGTGTTCCTGAAAAGTTAGAATCGTGTTTTAAAAACGAACTGTTTACGGCAAAGGGAGGAATTCTCTGTATTTTGCAATGCTTTTGTGACTACGGTCCCTCTTTCCACAGCTATACTCCACGCACACATATACAGATAAAAAGAGAGCTGTAAGGCAATAAATAATTACAACAGCATGTCAACATCCTATGTTTACTAGCAATTCACTATCTGCTGAGCTGTAACTTATAAAATAAGGAAATGTCGTGAGAAATTCATCTGCATCAAATAGCTATAATTCAGCAAAACCACCTTTTCTGGGTCGATATCTAATGCTATTGTACAGAGAAATAGGGAGACAGAGCCTCCGAACATAACAAAGGAATAATCCCCTGCCAAAGGTAGAACTCAGGCGTTGTTTGAATCATAGCCTGAGCTTTTCACAGCTTTCCCTTCTCCAGTTACAAAATGTCTCTCCTGTGAAATACAGCAGTTTGTCCTAAGCCTTGGGTTACATTTGATTTACAGTAATTCTCATGTTATGTTAATTTATTTGTGGATTTCAAATAAGACTGACAAGGAGAGCGCATGCAACTGTTTAACTGAAGAGATGCATATTCTATACTAAGTGTACCTTTGTCTAAATGTATGTATTATCTCTTTCTATTTTTATTCTGCCAGATGACAACTTTGTGTGTTTCACAAAACATGAACCCATTGGCGTGTGTGGAGCAATCATCCCAGTAAGTAAAAGACAAAGACCTTTTCTCTCAAAGTTACATTGATTAGGGGTATGAGACTGCAGAGGAGGGACTTTGCTTTCAGTAGGGTTTGAGGGGGTAGGTTGGATCTGTTTTAGATTACCAGGAACTGGGAAATAGTGTATTGGGAAATGCTGAAGTTTAAGGTCAGAATTTCAATTAAACAAACTGAGGGGAACTTGATTCATCCTTATCTGAATTAGCACTCTAATTCCATGTTTGAACATACCAGGACTTAGTTGAATGCAACATCTTTGTCTATGTCACCTACTATGACTTTTACTCCAGTGGCTGTTTCTTATTGACCTCTATTGTGATTGATCAGTGAAAAACATAATTGACATGGGTCAGAAAGGCAATAAACAGCGATAAACAGTGACATACGTTCCTTCTCTTCCTATCTCCACAATGGGCAGAGTTTGTGTCTTCACTGATCGCTCCGCTTTGCTTCCTTTGTTGGCTGCTCTTTGCTAAGAGTGATGTTATCTGGAAGCACACTGTGGCAGAGGTGCAAAGCAGGCCCTTGGGGAGATCGAGCTCAGGTGTTTTCTTTCAGCTGCAGACGAACACTGCAGTGTAACCGTATCTGCGCTGGCGTCAACCGGAGGAGATAATGCCACTCAGCTGTCAGGGCTTCCAGTACAAGAGGGGCAACTTCACCAACACATAGCCTTAACAGATCCAAACCAACAAACTCATGTGTGTGTAGACATTTTCTGCAAACGAGATATTGGCACTCGCAAGAAAACACATACACACACCACTTGTATAGTATTTCAAATCAGAAATTAGATTTAAACCAAGAATATCAAACGTGGGTGAGCGGACAAGAGGCCGGCTGCTTTACCACTTTTTTTTCCTCTGTGAAGAACTAAAAACTCCTCTGTTTAGTTTGTGGTTACACTGAGCTGTAGCGCAAGTTTTTACAGGATCAGTGCAGCAGATTCGTATTGTTTTGTGTTACAACAAGGTTTGCTAATGGTTGTTATGAGGCGTGAATGAAACGCAACTGTTCTGCTTTGCCATAAGTATCACTTACCAGAATTCCTTGCCCTCTGCGTGTACAAACATCCTAAATTGAAATGTCTAATTGAAATGCTCCAAAATCTCCGGATCATTCTTCAGAAGCAACTGGTCTTGGAAAATGGTCTTTATCTTTCGTGACAATCATTCTTCTAATTGCAGAAAAGGGCAAACCTCTATTTTCAATCCTGAGGGTCGAGTTTCTTTTTTTTTTTCAGATGGAATATTGTTAAATATGAGTAAATCTTTTCAATAATCTCCTCCTATACTATGTAAATGTCAATGGAATTTAAGGTTAATTTTCATTTTTTTTTGTTTTACTTTCATTAACATTTTAATTAAAGACATGATGTTGCCATGCTAGGTACAGAAACCAAGTTGTATGCAATCTTGTAGGATCTGATCATAACAATGCAGTTCGTAAATGTATCTATGCGTTATTACCTTGACATCATTAGCATGACAAAATAATGACTCACCTTGAAAGAAACCAAAAGCATTATTTGCAGTTCGGGTAGAATAATGCATCCAATTATATTATTGCAATCAATGCAGGCAGTACACAATAAAAGTTAACTATTAAAAAAATTGACTAAACAATAAATCCTTCGATCTAATGTTGCTTTGATTTGTTGGAAATCATCGATCACCTAAGAGTGTTCTTGCCTTTTTCTCTTCTTACAGTGGAACTTCCCCTTGCTAATGTTCATGTGGAAGATAGCCCCCGCACTGTGCTGTGGGAACACTGTGGTCATCAAACCCGCGGAGCAGACCCCGCTCACAGCTCTCCACACAGCAGCATTAATAAAGGAGGTGCGTAAATGTGCTGCCGTTCACTGACACACAAGTTGTTCTATTCTCTTCCATTCAGACAGGTTGTGTTTATACACAATTATTATTGTTGTTGGAGGCTTCATGAAAAATCTCCTCAGTACCCATTTCAACATTTTACAATGGAACTTTTTTTATGCCAGGTTTTAATTGATTAAGTAGTTTCCCTTTTATCATTTGTAATGACCACGTAAAACTCTGCCTTGTTTTAATGATTCACATTCTTGTTTTTCTGCCATGCAGGCTGGCTTCCCCCCTGGAGTAGTGAATATATTGCCAGGATTTGGGCCCACAGCCGGTGCAGCCATATCAAACCATATGGATATTGACAAAGTGGCTTTCACGGGGTCCACAGATGTAAGTACTTTTTTAATAAACAGAGCGCTATTCGGGAATAGCTGTGTGCTTTTATCCTCACTATGATTAGGGCACTGGTGTAGAGTTGTATTTTGGGTATAATGTTAATTGACTACATGTTTGAAGTTGTTTTATATATAGGACTAGTAATTCTTAAAAAAATAAAATTATTAAAGATATCATGTTCTATGTTGAGGAGATGTTTTGTGGCCTAGTTTAAATGTCCTGCATCTCCTTTTGGTGTGGGGACTGTGTTACAGCCACTGAGATCTTGCAGTTATTTTGGTCAAGGAACACCACTGAGGAGCTTCTTCTTTTGTGTAATCTCTTTTTTTCTTTTTCCTCCAGGTTGGGAAACTAATCAAAGAAGCAGCTGCTAGAAGTAATCTAAAAAGAGTGACCCTGGAATTAGGAGGGAAAAATCCTTGCATTGTTTATGGTGACGCCGATTGTAAGAAATATTCCTATACTTAAAAAAAACAAATTTCAAGGTTGAATTCCAACTGCACAGCTTTTGCTGCTCTACTAACTGCAAGACAGGGACTTTCTATAAGGATGTGTAATTGCATACCAAGGGCTGTATTGTTCAAAAAGTGGTATGAGGCCAGATATAAAACATTGAAGCATTAGAAAGCTAAAGAGAGGAGACCATTCTAGTGGCTGTTGCTAATTGCTAATCAATCCCAGAATCCCATACAGACATTTCTTTAAGGATCCCAGAGATTCTTCCTAGTCTACATGCCTGGCAACGATGTTCCAGATACCCATTACGCTCAGTCCTCTATGCCTCTGCTTTCAGCTTAAACTTCGCAGAAGCCCACTTAACTGATGACTCTTGGGGGAGATCACAAAAGGTAGAAAGGTCTAAAACAACATGAAATGGCAGAGCACACTGTGGCAGCAGTAGACCTGCAGATCTTTGCAGTTCCTCCTCCTCAGTCCGTGTGTATCACTGAGCTGCTCACACACACTTCTTCTCCTGCAGTGCAGCTGGCCGTGCAGGAAGCCCAGCACGGCGCGTTCTTCAACCAGGGCCAGTGCTGCACAGCTGCATCAAGGGTCTTTGTGGAGGAGCAGGTCTACGAGGAGTTCATCAAGAGGAGTGTGGAGAACGCCAAGAAACTTGTGGCCGGGGACCCCCTGGATGCCAGAACATCACATGGTCCGCAGGTACCCCTCTCCTCTTCACACATGTTAAATAAGTTCATAAGGCAGGCCACTTCCACCACTACATTTCTGAAAATCTGAATACAAATGGAAAAATATTACAATTAAACTCTATCCAAAGTCTGAGTATGGCAAAGTAAGTGTGAAAGATATACATGCCTGGAAGTGGCTGTTTTTCTAACTCTACATTAGACGTTATCAGTGCAGCTGTTCTATGTCAGGCTTTCACTAATACTTCTAGTATTTTTTACCAGATATTTAATGGCCATGGAAGTTTCAGTTGAATAGCTACTGTGTGAATCAAATGGGATTTCCAGAGATGTCACTGTATGGGTGTACATGAAGTATGAACATCCGGTGCCAGAAGCACTAACAATACATGGGACGGGCAGCTGTTTGGATGGCTCATAAGTCCTGGCTGAGCCTCACCTTGTTTTAAAATGTCTACAGCCCAAGTTCCCCAGCTCTGAGATGACGACTCATTTATTAAAGCATTTCAAATATGCTGCTCCCAAACAATCATTCTGAGAAAGTCATAAGAAGTGGGCCACCGACCAAAAACAACAGAAACTGTACCAACCCATCTATTTTTTGTTACAATAATATTTTGTTTTCCTTCTTATTTTTTCCCATCCAATGTAAAAAAAAAAAAAAAAAGAATGGGTTCCAAAATGATTATCGGTGTGCTGGGGATATTTGGTATCTGTTATAATTTGGATTTGATTTATTAATTAATTTAATGTGAAGTGCTGATATCCCTTGGCCAGAAAATGAGAGGATATTATTTAACTGTGAATCCACTGAAGAATCTCAAAGGTCTAAAATAAAGGTCTTGAGAATAATACAAGAGAAATCTCGCTGAAATTAACAAAAGGTTTCTTGATTAACCATTATGGATTTCAAAGCAAAGTGTGAGGCCAATCAATTGAATTTATACCTTGAAATTACCTTGAAATGTGGGATTATAGAGGATGGGTTCACACAAGCTTTCCATTCCTCTGCTGCTTCTTTCGAACATAAACACTAAAATGGGAAGTATGTGTATGTGTGTGTGTTTTTCTCCCCCCAACAGGAGACTGATTAGTTTTCTTTTACTTAAACTTGTGTCGCAGATAGACCAGAAGCAGTTCGATAAGATAATGGAGTTGATAGAGAGCGGAAAGCGAGAAGGTGCCAAGCTGGAGTGTGGAGGATGTGCCATCGGGGACAGAGGCCTCTTCATACAGCCCACGATATTCTCAGGAGTCAAAGACCACATGCGCATCGCCAAGGAGGAGGTAATGCCCGCTGTCCTTCACATACGCGTTTCCAAAGAGTGTTGGAGTATTATTGTTAAAGCGCCATCAACAAAATACCACTTTTACAAAAAACAATTTGACTGCCACAGAAGCACACAATCTGCTGCTTTAAACCCCCGCGATTTATAAACTCTGAGCAAGTGGTGCTGTTTAAAACATCAACCATTTATAGGTATGCCACATTTTTAAAATGCATCTTGGGTAGTACTCTCATCTACGTAGTTCCCCAGAACTCCTGTGTGTTTTTGTGTGTAACATTGCCATCTGCTGGAAACTCTTACCCAATACATTGCATGTAAGAAATTTTGGTATGGTTCAGATAAGTCTGGTTTGTTTTGATAAGCACTGACTAATGGTAACTGCCCGTCTCAGATCCATGGAAGCTCCATGCTGTCTTCCAGGGAATAAAAAACTAAATAATTAGCGGTTTAGGGTTAGTATAAAAACAGCCTCATGTGCTCCAGAAAATAATGGCAATACATTTTGTCATTTCTACTTTTTTTTTTTTTTTTTTTACTAAATCAGCCTCTAAACAACATTTCCTTTCTGGATGTTATTAATATACTGTATATATGCAAATTAACGCAGATGTACGTTTAACCTGTGCAGATCTTTGGACCGGTGCAGTGCATATTCAAATTTAAGAGCCAGGAAGAAGTGGTTAAAAGAGCCAATAGCACAGAGTATGGCTTGGCTGCTGCTGTGTTCACCAGGAGTATGGACCGAGCTCTGAGTGTGTCTTCAGCGCTGCAGTCGGGCACGGTTTGGTAGGTAGTCTGATAACTAAATTCTATACGAACTAGACCTATATTGTGAATCTTTATGTGTTAGAAAAGAGATGGGAAAAAGGTGATATTATTAACAAAACTACAATATTTGTAATGGCTGCAAAATAGAGCTCGTCTTCGTAAGCTCTGTCATTTGCATGAAGGCATTAGACGTGTTATTTCTCATCATTTGAGGAATCCTTGAAGTGGAAGAAGCACCAATTTCACATTATCACCACACGATGGCGCCTTTGTGATGACTGGGTTTTGTTGAGTGCACTTGTGCAGTGTGGTGATACTCCTCTGTGTCCTCCCACAGGGTGAACTGCTACAACGCCCTCCATGCCCAGGCCCCGTTTGGGGGATACAAGATGTCAGGAAATGGACGAGAACTGTAAGATTCTCGATTGCTCAACAAACACACAATCCACACACTATCCACCTACTACATCGACAAACCTGCAAGTCTTAGCTTTGACCTCCACAAATTTCTATGACAGAATAATGTATTGGTATTCCTCACCCTACGCACTTCTGTGTTTCTGTAAAAGTGTGTGCCAAGTTCCTGCTGACTATATTAACTTTTCCAGACTGTCAAATTAAAAAAACAATACATACATACATATATTATTAATTTATTTTTTAAACAAAGTTTCCAGTAAACACGGTTCCGTTAATTGCATGAGTGGATTGGTACTAGAATTACTCGTGGTATTTCAACAGATGTTTACCATTAACACACAAACATACAAATATAAAGGGAAATAATCTGAAAAGCTTTCTGGATATAACAAACATGCCTGTATTAATATATTCATGTTTGTTTCCGCAGCGGTGAATATGCCCTGGCAGAGTACTCTGAGGTGAAAGCAGTCACTATCAAACTCACCGAGAAGCTTTACTAAATGAACACTAGGCCAAAAACTACTAACGTTCACTTCACCACCAGCACTGGAGAGTCGGAGTGACTTCAGACTGAAGCCCTGCTACTGCTCATGAAACTGCAGCCTTTGGGGGGACAACAAAGGGATTTTTTTCCCTGTAGTGGATGATCTGTTACTAGAGTAATGCTTTTAATTTCAAACAAAGAAGTTCTTAAGATGTATTTATTTTTTATTCAGTTTTTCTCCCAGGAGGAAACACTCACGTGGGAATAGATTTCTCCAACACACTGCCTTTTTCTCTATGTACTGTATTCACACTGTACCTTTTATAAATATTCACACTGGGATCACATTTCAAAGGTATGTCTGGAAAATATATGTACTGTAGAGCTGAACCTTTTAAATCATCATTATAATTATTAAAGCTTTAGCATAGATCATAATTTACATTAAATCAATGCACCTTGCATTGCAGGATTACAGAAGATTCACTTTTAACATGCACATGCTTCTTCAAACACATTTATGTACTTTACAATCTGAATGCTCAGGGCAGATGTGATTCAGCTTCTTCTCACCCTCTAGCATTATACAGGAGGAAAAAAAAATTAAGCAAGAAAAAGGAGGAGATAGTCATGTTTTATTTTATATCTGTGTTTATTAGTTTCCCCTAGACGATACTGGGTGAAATTGGTGTGAGCTGCTGCTTTCGGAAAGGAGATCACAGAACTGTACGCTATCAATTATACATACATATATACAAACACACATATATAATAATATAAAGTAGAGTCTATGAGAAAGGGTACATTGTGGTTTTCATTTCCAGGCACTCTTGCTGCCCCCAGTTCAGTTATCTTCTCTGTGAAATCCTGTAAAGACCTGCCTTCTCAGTGCCCATGCCGGGCTGATAACTTCTGATAACTGAGCCTGTTTGTTTTGTGTGTGCTGATATCCGTGATGGGTGTGGCCGAGTGAAAACCTCTTTCGGGCCTAGGACACGCTAAGAGCAGTGTGATATCGGATATAGGAGTATTATCACCTTGCATATCACTTGACATATCACTTTTATTTCAGGAAAACCACAGCAGCCCACTGGAAGAACTTTGGTTTCTCTGACCACTATGACATATGACATGACATTCAATGTGGTTACAGCTGTGACTCTAACGGGCTCTGCTCGGCAAAAAGAGCCTCTCTGTATTCCAAAGCTTTGCTGTTCCCCCAGAAAACTGCAGCAATCCACAAAGTCTATTTTGTTTAATTAAATCTATTTTTTAAATAAACCGTTGTGAGATTATGTAATATGGTAGTTTAAGAATTGAGAAATGTTAAAAAATATATTTTATAACCTTATGTGTAGTTCTGAAAAAGGTGTAAAATGGTCATTTTTAATTTAATAGATGTAGAAGTGAGAGCTTATGTGTTGTTTTTAATTTGCCTTTTATGTTTCTGTAAAATGAATCTCATGAAAGTTGAATGACTTTGAAAAATGAATGAAAATATATAAACAAACAGGCAAAGATGCATCTTGCAAGTTATTTAAATACTTTTTGGTTTGTTTATTAAATCCAGAACATTGATTAAAAATGACTTTTTAACAGTACTGTGGAATAGATCATTTCTGAATCACTTCATTGTTGTAAACAATATAACCATCAGGGGTTATGGACTTTGATCAATTATACCGATCAATGTAAGGTAAGGTTTATTGACCAACCTAATGATAACGAAAGAACATATATATGTATATATATGTATCAACTTTCTCTTTGCATAAAAGCTATACATCTAAGAAAACATGCATTTTCTCTGTGTATATAAGGAACTTAATCAATAGGAGAACCCTGAGCACCAGCACCTGAATACATGATTTAACTTACTAACTCCAATCACCAAATAAATAAATATATCTGTGTTCATGAAAAAATTCATAAAATGATATTTAGCTGACATTCCTTGCCTTATAATATGACATCAGCACTATTTTCCCCATCCTGATTGTGTTTACTTTACCTTTCCAAATTTCCAAATGCAATTCAAATGTTAATAGCCTAAGACAAAGTAGACTGAGTGGTTTGCAGGAAATGCGCTTTAAAGTAAACATTAACAGACACATTTACTTGCAGTGTTTGTGTCAGGCTACAGTTTAAACGGGGTTTGTGTTATGTTTAGTTTTGTTTCTTCTTCATAGAGAAGAGATGTTCTCTTGATAAGGTTATTCCCACTGGACCATTGGGAAAATAAACAAATGAAGTAATGGCCTATTTGAACAGGGAGAAGGCTAGCTCCGGGATTACAGCTCTGATTTCCTACAGACAAGCACAGACACCCAGCACACAGGTCGCGTTCATTAGGCGCACATTTCCGCAGTTGTGCGCGGGTCTGCGCTGCTCCACCAATAGGATCGGAGGAATGCCGCAGATCTGCGCAGAACTGAGGAAATGTGCGCTCCACCAACGCGGCCGGAGATAAGACGCAGCCCTGCGCAACAGACACTGGCAAAACTGTGCCGCGTGTGGGCAGCGGGTCAGGGGCTGGCACAGAAAGTTGCCCAATTCAGAAAACAAGCTCCTGCGCCGGTTTAGTTTACTCTTCATCTTTACTGCCTCACCAACTTCGTCTTACTTGTGTGTGTTTTAAGGACCCGGGTGTGTAATGCATGCTCTGGAGCGGTCATATCGAAAATAGTTTGCAGATGGCATGAAGTAGTAAACAGCGTCTCTGTGGATCTTCGTTCACAGTAATATCCACGTGTGAAAGAGTGAAAAACCCCACAAAGCTGCGTTTCGTATTACAACAGCCGCAGGTCCGCTGAAGGCAGATGAGTGTGAGGATTGAGGAAGTGCCCGTCGGAGCTGAAGAAGTGATCATGCTCTTCTCCAGTCCACGCTGTCTTTCTGCGGCACACTGATATATTTATGCAGTTGAGGAGCTGATTTTCGGACCTCCCTTCTCAAACGCCGCCACTTTCGATGTCGCCTAATTAAGATCATCGCAATTACGTAATTACGTCACGTTTAGCCTACGAACGACGCGGTAAGTCAATCAGGGCTGTGCGTGCGCTGCCGGGGCGGCGGGGCGGCGGGGCGGCCGCTGGGTTTTGCTCCTTTTCTTACAGAAGTGTTGGTTTCTGACAACACGACACGTTTTGTTTTCGGACCAACAGGTTCAGGTGAAAAGCTCAGATGCACCAGAGTGTGTTTTACTGTGTTTTTCATGTTGTCACGGCTAAGTGCTTCGGTGTTGAATGCAGCCACAGGGCGTGTAGTTGGTAGTGCAATGTAAACACATTTCGATTTGGTGTATTTAATGAAAGTGTAAATGTGCATTAAAGTTCATTGTGCACTTCTGAGGTGTTTGGAGGGGCATTTGTGTTCTTATTAGATGGAAAGGCCTTTTTGATTTTTCTTCCACCGGGCATCTTATATCTAAGTCCATTTTGTATCAGGGAGATTTTAGGACTATGGGAATTAATTTGATTTTACCAGTGTGCTTCATCTGCCATGGTCCCGACACCCTGTTTGTTATTGTGGTGTTGTCTGAATATATTGGCAAAGCGAGAAATCTCATTGTAAGCATGTCAAAAGCTATTCTTCTTGAAAACTCTGGTTACAGATCACAGCAATACAAAATAATAATCATGATTCTGCTCTTGGAATATGCCTATGTAATGTGTTCATATGATGAGAGGTTATTTCTCTTACAGTTGAATCAGCTGTACTGTGGGTCAGTGTCTGTCTTTGCTGACCCAGGTAGCTCAGCCCCAGTTTTAAGAGTTTAGGGGAAGAAGGGCTAGGTTGTGTCAAGGTTTAAACTTCAATGTAGGTGTCTTTGAGTAATATTTGGATTGAGGTATAGTTTGCTAAAGTTTAAGGCTTAGTATTTAGGTTGCAAATAAATCTAGTTTTGGAGCTGGGCTCATTGATGAGAGAGTATAGGAAAAGGTTTGTGTAAGTATTAGGGTTGAGATCAGGTTTGGCCACAGTTGAGGGAAGGGACTAGGTTAGGATTGTTTTATTGTTGAATTTAGTGATTGTGGTCAGTGTTAGTGTCAGGCTACAGTTAAAGTGGGGTTTGGCAAGTTTGTGTTCAGTTTAGTTTTCTTTCTTCATAGTTACTCACCCTCCAGAGAAGTAAAGTGGCTAGCCCATCTCGATTTTCTCTTCATGCACTTATTCCCACTGGACCATTAGGAAAAGAAATGGATGAAAGTAATGCCCTATTTGCAGCACAGGGAGTGGGCTACAACTCCGGGATTACAGCTCTTTTCTGGTCCCTTGGAAAAAACTGGATTAAAACTCTTTAAATGAAGTCCTAATTTAATGCAATACATTATTTTACATAATGTACAAAACATTGGAGATTATGCAAATGAGTCAGTTCTGCAGTGGTGGGGGAGAGCTGGCACCAGCTATTTCTTTTTCTACATTTTAAAGGTAACGTCCAAAGGCTTTTTATATTAAACCAATTAATCAAATTAAGTTAGAGATGGCTGTTGAATGCTTGTAATTGTGAATACTGTGGATTTTTTGTGAAAGCTGCCAGTGGTTTGTTATCTTTGGATTTCTACATCTTTTTAATGATGTAATACAATTGTATTAGCCGGCATAATAATATGAACCAGAGTACAAAGTTGTCTAAGCTGCTGACTGCCAGGCAAAATAAAGTACTTCTTGTTTGTCAGTTTGCAATCAAAGCCATGTTCCAGTCCAGGGACAAGTGAGTAATGTCTGCCTGTTACATGCATTACAGACCTGCTAGCGGTCTGACATCTTGATTTAAAACTCACAGTTTGCTGTGCCTGAGCTGTCTAATGGCTCCCTTGCCACTGTGGGCTTCTGTAATGGTGGTTAAAATCCAGAGGAAAGTGACAGTAGCTCACAATGAAGATGAGCTTTCCGGAAAAATCATACCTCTAGTGTCCTTTGTTTTTATTTTTATACTGACATTCACCAGACAGATGGCCTCGTATTACTGCAAAACAGTGACTCCCTCCACTCTGCCTTTCTGTACAGAGACAATTAGTCTACTTTCTGTTACTGCATCACAGTACCTTCTAACAGATCTGCTTTATGCATTGTCATCCTGTAACCACCAAGTTGGATGTGTACTATCCCTCCTTTATTTTACTTTGAAGTAAAAAAAGAAAATCTCCAATTTGAATTTAAGCCCGAATGCAACAAATAAATGGAAACAGTTGTTTGAATCTTCGGTGTAGAATTCAGCACTACAGTCAACGAACTGGGTCCACACAGCAGGCTTAGATGTTGAGTGTCTCTGTATATGAAAGAAGAGAATTACTGGGGTGTGTTTCATTTGCAGTATTTTAATTTCCCCCCTCTGTTGTCAAGAGCTATTTTGACACATCGGTCTTGTAGGTGGCAAGGTTCCTCCAACACCAGAAAAATATTTAAATGTTTGGCATCACGCTTTGAACCGCCCTCAAAGGGTACAGAGGTCATTTTCATTCACTTCAGAGTTTAGAAGCTTTCCATTGCTACAGCCACAGGGTGAATACATTCTAAAGTACAATTTATTTACAAGCTCTTATAGATGTAAATGAGACAGATGATGGTTAGGCCCATCAATATATATGTCATGTTAATTGGACGTCAAGGTCTTTGATGTGAAATACACTGACGTTATGATTTGCTATTTTAAAGGAAGTAAAGCATTTCTGCTATTGTGTAAGTCTTTGTGGTCTACACATCTGTAGCCTATATGCTTACCTGACATGGTGTAATGTGTTCAGTTTCGCAGTATGCTGTAACTGTAAGCTTTTGTCCTCCACTTCTTCCTCCACCTACATTTCCCGAACTATAATATATTGAAAAATCTTTTTGTTTGTTTTCTGTCTCTTTTGATACGGTTATACCTTTAAATGTTAACAAGGTCCTTTCAGAAACTCAAGATCTGGTGTACTTAAAAACCTTGTACTGTAAGTCCACTAAATTGCTCCCTCTCTCTTTTTAGGGTATTTGGAAACCAGCACCATCTAGTTTCGGCAAGCTGATTCCCTGCCACTTTCGGACAGCCACGTGTCATCTTCGCCATGCATTTATCCTGAAACAACAGCCACAGGAATTTGTCTGTTCAAGTGGGTGACGCCGACAGAGGATGTACTGGTCTGTGGGCACTAGCGAGGTCACTGGCAGTGAGGAGAACATGGATGGGGAGAATGGTGAGCAAAATGTCCGGTTAAAGTACAGCTTTCATAAATAAACGGAGATCTGTTTTTTCATTGCAGCATCCTTTCTTGTTTTGTTGGTTTTTAACCCACAGTTTGCTTTGATCAAGTGAACAGTGAACCGCTTGTGTGGTGTTTGCTGACTGAAACTGCAGCTGCAGGAGAGTGGTTTGAGATTATCATGTATTTGTCCAGAAAAACAGAAGTGAATGGAATCCATAATACAGATGCATTTGGGTTTTATCTCACGCTAGTGTTTCTGCTTCAGGTTTAATTGGATTCAGCCCTCTCTGAATTGTCCAGTTTGCAGGAGACGTGGGTCTTAGAATAGGATAATGGAGATTTGGCTAGATGGATTATTCCACCACTGGGAGGCAAAGGAGGAGAATGAGTAGGTCCAAGATGAAGGATTTGTACTGGAACCATATGTAAACCAACCTTGAACCATAGGCACGATGATTTGAATATAAAAAACTTTTTGAAACTAAATGGTAAAACCTTAATCCAATAGATATACATGTATTCTATCTTGCACACAAAGATATTACAACTTTTAAATGGGTTATTTAAGATTTGTTATGCATTTTCCAGTTAATTTCTCATTACCGCAGTATATCCCCAATTAAAAAAGATGGTCATCTAATGTATTACAAATAAACTAAACTCTAATTAAATTAAAAAAAAAAAATGTATGTTGTGTAAAATGTCCAATAGTCCATACAGATACTTAATTTAAAACATGGTGTCCATCAACCCATTTCTCGTTACCGCACTATTTGTTTGTGGCCCTGTAAGTTTATTCTCCCATGATGCATCAACAAGAGGAGTATATCAAAGCTGGACACAAAGTATGCTAGTCTCTTCACTTTTATTCACTAAAAATGTTGTACTTGTATCTAAACTGTTCCCGACACTATAGATTCTCATTACCGCTATTGATGATAAATTGGTATCATCATTATTTTTATTATACATTTTTGATCAATATGACAATATGACATTTTTGATCAATATGCTCTACAAGATGATGTATTCATTTTTGCTGAGTCAAAAAGGCTGCCCCTATTGGTAGCATTTTTCACTAGGCCTCCTCATCATTGCAATGTATTTTCTAATTACCGCTATTTTATGATACCCATTTCGGGAACCTCAGTTTGTGGTAATGATAAAAAGCATATTTCTCAGTATTTTAAGTTGAACTTTTTATCTGTCATATTAATGGATAATATTATTAGTTTAATATATTACGTTGTTGCCCAGGTTGACAGGTAGTGAGAAAATATTAAAGATTAACAATTACATTGTTATGATACTCAGGGGTGGACCCAGAGAGGGCTCAGGGGGGTTGAGCCCCCCTAAATTTCTGGCCCCAAAATTTCAAAAGTTATGCCTTTACTTGGGCCGTTTACAGCATAGCGTTGCACTGATAGGAAAATGTATACTGTTCCTTGAAATGATAAGCCATGTATTTTTTTAAATGGATGAGAGTGCACAATTTTAGATTTTTGCCCTTCCTAGAAATATGCATTTTCGTTGGAAATAAGCTGTTTCTGCTGCTGATGTAGGAGTTTCTAGGTTAATTCAAGTCTCCTGTTGTGATGCCTAAATTTATCAGGAACATCTGCGCGGTAGCCCATTAAGTCTTGTCTTTCATTGTAGAGCGCAAATATTTTTTCAGTAGTTTTAACCACTGAATGATCACTCCCCTGTTGCTGTCGTAACTGGCATAGTTGCAAAAATCCTTTAAAGGGTTCTCAGAACTGGGTAGTTGCGACCGACTATCCGACCATCTAGGACCTGCTTTGGTCGCATATCAACTGGCTGGCGTGCCCAATTCCGCCCCCCCTTCCACTGCCTCATGAATGTAGGGAGGATGATAGAAGGCCTTTGAAGCTTGTTGTTTAAATCAGAAACTCTTTGATTTCTGGAAGATATTTAACTTCATTGTCAATGAAGACTACCATCCTGCTACCCCCTCCTTTCAGTTTTACTTTGTAATTTTTTTCAAGAAAATGGCAATAAAAGAAAGTTTTCATCATATACACCAAAGAAAATCAATACTGAAGGTGCACTACATGTTCATTTTCTTACCTTCAATTTGAAATTCCTAATCTTTGAATCTCAGGGTCTTAATCTGATGCTTTACAGAGGAAAGTTTGCAAAAAAAAAAAGCATAGATTCTGCTCCAGTTCACTTTCACTATTGAAGCTGGATATCAGTCAAATTGAGGTAAAGATATTAATGGAGATGGTTTAGTCACTCTGGCCTTGGAACTCAGGGATAGTCTTGGGCATCAAAATTTCCATGGCCCCGTGTCCCCTTCCCACTAAATACGCCACTGTTTTTTCTCTTAGAAATTTTTCATTTCATTAACTGCAAATGTCTGATTTTGACCAACCTAATAGAAGAGTTGAGGTCAAAAATCCATAGATGTCCCAATGTCTGGTGATGGACGGCCAATTTCTGGAGGTTGCATGGGATGGGGGGCAGCAGTTGAAAATTGACCACCGATGAAAATGAAATATGTCCCAAATCATATTAAGCATAAAATCAAGTCATATTTTTTAATCTCAACCCCCTGGATGGATGTCGGCCTAGGTGACCGCCTGTATAGCCTATGCCTGGAGCCAGCCCTGATTAACTTAAATTCAAGGAACATTTCTAGAGCTTTATGCTTTGATATTGATGCTGCACCATATCTATACATTTTGCACTGCTATTTGATTAACATGAAACATTAAATCAAGTTCTTTTGTTCTTTACACAGGCTAATCAGTTACTCTAATGACCGAAATATTCACTCTCATTACCGTAACCTGCTTATCATTACCGAAATATTAAGTAATTTAATTATTATTACCTTAACTGCACCTTCAATTAAGCTTTCCATAATATAGAGCAACACTATGAGTTAAGCTCTTGTAGGAACTCAACAAAATGTGGTAAGTAATTAAACATGAATGATCTCAAATGTTACGATCGCATTCTTGAGGTATATTTAAGTAATGAGAAAATCTTTAAAATAAAATATTAAAGAGTAAAGAATTCTATTTTGTACATTACCATAGCTAGCTTAGAGCTAGTTTTTATCATGGCAATTAAAAAAACGTGAAAAAAAACAAACAATTCCCACTCTCGTGACTGTTGAAATGTTAGTGCGGCAATGAGAAATTTCATTCACTTGGTAAAAGAAAAAAAAAGCACTAGTGACTTTAGACCCTACTAGGCATACTAAAAAAAAATGTGTTGGTCAGTATCATTTTAAAAACTCAAGGAGTAACACTCTGAGATGAGAATTTCATGAGAATCACCCTTATATGATATAAATGGGGTGGAGGTCTGTGAGTAATACTTGAGGATCTGGCGGGGTCTGTTGGTGCAAAAAGGTTAACAACCCCTGGCTCAGTAGTTGCAATAGCCAATTTAGAAAGCATTTAGGCCTGTAACAAGCTTTTATTACTATTTATGTATACTGTTTTTTCTGCTCACCAAGAATATATCAGAAGCAGTTGGATCAACTAGGTTCCAGTGAGTCTCATTCATAATTGGTCTTTAAATGCGTGCAGACTCTTACAGCAGTCTGAATCAGTTTAATCAATTTATAAACTGTTCTCCTTAAACATCTGTCCTTCAGTTCAAATTGTGATTTGCCCTCAGTCAAGCTGTCTGCTTTCTATTGATACAGTACACAAATGTTTCTTAATGTTAGAAATAAGGCTATTCAAGAAGGCTCCCTACCAAGAGAAAGAGATTTTGAATTTGCTGTACTTATTTCAGTTTTAGTTCTGTATTTTAACATCTCTTTATCTGTTCTTTGTAAGCCTTTGTGTTGGTATTCTTGTGCTACATTTCTTCTTTTTTTTTAAACACCAAGAACAAAACCAGAAGTGGGAGCTTAGCGTTAGACCCCTTTTGAGACTGCTCTTGAAGTATTTGTGCCCTGTATGGGCTTATAAGTTTCTGTTTCAATAGTGAAGTATTTTTTTCTTTTAATAGGAACATGCATAGGTGATATAATTTGACAATGGACCATATTTTACCATAACACTGCAGTGGAAGGATTTCCTAATTTGTTTACTTTGAAAATTAATAGGCTAATTGGTTTTCACATCACTACTTCTCTATCTGAATACCATTTTTACAAATTAGAAATAGTACAACAGGCACAGGAGTTCAGCGGTTCAAATACAGCTGTGGCTATTTCAATAGCATTTGACAAGATGTTTGCAGCATGGAAAATTGAAAAGGAAAAAGTTCATGCCATTATCAGGGATAATGTAGAACTCTGGTTTACCAGATGGACTGCAACCAGTGTCATCAATTATACTGGCGATTAGATGACAAATTGTGGTGCACGTCAAACTCTGTTGGCCTATTCTGATCTTGAAGGAGTGCAGGTTGAGCTTGGATATCCATCTAAGAGGTTACAGCAGGATGTCCAGACAAGCTGGAATAGCACTTATTACAAACGGCAAAGCATTTTTGAGCAGAAGTGTGAGATTCGGGGATATGGAGCTGACTATGACATCCCTGCAAATCTTGCTGGCATCAGTGGGAGATAATTGAAAAAATACTGATTTTCTTTTGAAGAACTAACACGAGAACTGAGTTCATCCTCAGCCTCTGCTTCTGTTGTCATCCCATCCATTGTAACTTGAAAAGGGCTTTTGAGCAACATTTCAGATTTGGACAATGACCTGTGCTAGAAGCAGTGGAATTGCTCTGATGGCATGGAGTCGGATCCTGTCTATGGCAATGCAGCACTGCTGGGTACAAGGACAGGTAATCCACTGGTAATGACAAAAAGCTGCTGGCTACACAAATGGTGGTGACACACCTACAAATTATGCAAACTAAGGCTAATAATACAGAACTGACCTCAAACAGAGGAAGAAACCAAAGGAAGCAGATGACAGCAATACAAAACCCATCTGTACCCTGTGTTTAATGTATGAATAGATACTGAAAGAAAGTACTGGTGATGTAACAACTGATGCGATGAACAGCAGTGTAATGCTTCACAAACCAAGCTACGTGAATGAGTCCCTGATTGCAAGAAGTGGAAAAAAGCTGCAATACTGGGAGAGCTGCAAAAGTGCATATCCCATTCTGGCTGCAGATGTTTCACAGATGATTCATAAAAAGAGCAACAGGCTTGTGTGTGAAAGAACAAATACTAGTATTTCTGCAAAGAGAAACCTTTCACTTATATATTATTACATTTCTTAGCAGAGACCCTAATCCAGGGTTTTATGCTAAAGCTAGGAGTAAGATGCTGTAATATGAAGCCATGAATGTAAGCTGGATATATTAAATTCCCATATTTGCTTTTTTGAGTTATATAATGTCCCAAGTTACTATTGTACATGTCTGCCTTATACTGTCATCTGGCTAATTAGTTACAGGAAAAACAACATTCTGGGAAAACAATGTGTATAATATATACACACACAAACACACAAAGCACAGTCACATTCATATTGTCTTCAGACTGAACTGTCTGCTGAAATGTCATAAGTGCAATTGTCTTTTAAAGCGTTTCAGGAAATCAGAGTGTCTGAGATTTAAAAATAGAAGTAAGAACTGAAACACACGTACAGATATGTCATGCACTGTCTAAAGGGGAGGTATCATTTTTTGTGTACTGAGAGTTTGTGTAGGAGGGATGGTGAAGTTACTCTTCTAACATTATAGTGCAGTACAGAGCACTAATTTCATGCACCATATATTTTTGTCCATAGTGCTGTAAAGAATACATTTATAAAGGTGACATACTCTTGTGCCTTTATCATTAGATCAGTGGTACCTAAATGTTTTTGTTCATTGGCAATGGGAATCCTAAAAGAGACCTCTATGAAACACACTATATAAACAGTACCGTGTAGTGCGAAAAAAAACAAAGAAATCGACAATAACCGCCCTTCTGTGTTTAAATGTACTAGATGGTGTGAAAGACTTTATGGACTGACCCACCTGCTGTCTGAAACTCATTCATAGTGGTCTATGAAATCCATATAAATTAATTTATTGGCACTTTCAAATGTACAATATTCAGATATGCAGTTTTTCAGTTAGTGAAACATTTTTCAAATGCATCAGAAATACATTGAGTTTAACTAACCAAAATCCTATTACATTGATAGATGATGTAAAGAACTATTATTCAGTGGTCTATGAAAAACAGATTTTGCCACACAATCGGGGTTTCATCAGCTCGGACTTAACCCATATTGAGAAAGTGGCTGCATATTCCTTTGCAATGAATGAAAAATGTATGCAAATAAATAAATGAACAATAAACACATTTAGTGTAAATAGTGTAAATAAGTCCTTCTTGGTATACACCCATGGTTTAGAAGTATGAATCAGTTGTTTAAGGAAGTGCTTGGGTTCCTTTAAGGGTACCTATCTAATATAGCAAATGGCAGGGTGAAGTTATAGATTTTCATACTTGGTTCAGTAGCGCTGTGTTTAGTCATGGAATACTGTATAATATTGTCCAATTGCTCCAAAACTGGGTGAAAGTAGACTGTACTAATCTCACAGAAAAGCGCTTATGCCATCTGGTGCAGTACATCTGAAATCAGGCTTGGAGGTTACCCCGAGGCGACAGGGATTAAAAAAAAAAAAACATGTATTTATTTATTTCCCCTTGTGAATTTTCCTGTCAGGATAGGGAGGGTTGGATTTCACTGTAATGGGTAATGGGACAGCAGAGTCCAGCCTAGCTAGCACACTTGGAAGAGAGCCTGCCTCCCAAACAAAGAAGCTACCCCCCACCAAACACACACACATGCTCCTTCCCTGCCTGACAGGAAAGAGAGATCAGATACAGGATTACTTCCAGCTCTTCTAAGGAAAATGAGGAGAACATCCAAGTAGAGGTTACTTTATTTTTGTAACCTACACTGGCACTGTTTGAATTGGGGAAAGCATTGTGGTGAATAAGGATCCTGGATGTACAGGAAATAATTGACTCTGTACACAATATGACAAGGTAGGTGAATGCTGTAAGGATGCTGCCTGGTACTGTATTGCATTGGGATATTCTCGGATATGAGAAGTCCTCTTTATTGATAGTGAAGTATCAGCAGCAGTCTTCCTGTCTGGGATCAGATTTGTTTGATTAGGAATTGCTCTGATGTGAATAGAGAACCTGTTCATGGCGGTCAAGCCTTGGTTGTATTTACTGGGGGGAAGGGTTACATATTGTACTGTACTGTTGAATGATTACATTAGATATGTATAAGAAAATGAATCTGGTGAAGCCCTGACACTTTTTATTCTACCACTGGATGGTATGTACAATGACAGGAAAGGTTTAATTGAAGTCTCGCCTCTCCAGAGCAATATTTGGCATTTCTCACCTGATAAGAAGTCTTGTTCAACTCAGTTGTGAACATGCAACAGTTCATGTTTGGGCTTCTGTTTCTAAACATCCTGTTTGCACATCCACATTGCTTCCTTCTTTACGTTCATCATTGTTGATTATAAATGACACCCAGCAGTGCAAGTTCAAGTGTGAATTCACACAGACTAGTAAATAGTTCCTTATGGTTTATGTTGTAGGCTGAGAAGTATGGATCAGCATTTGTGGTCATGTGCTGAGACTTTAGTATAGTTGTTCCAAACAGCTTGTTAAACTTCCCTTCTTTATTCAAAATCCAGAAATTGCAAGGTTCAGTTAAAGCTCTTTGTTATAGTTTGATCATAGTGTTTTTTCTTGTTGATGTTGTCACATAGACTAACATCGTCTTAAACATTAGGTTCATTGTATTGCCATTTTTATTGTTAAGCCTATTATTACTTCAAATTGTGGCCTATGCAGGCTGAGAGAACAGTTTTAGAAATGTAGTGCAGTAGGGATAAACATGTTCAAAACAAAGGTAAAAGTCTGTGTAGTTTTCTGTGATTACAGTGTCATCATTGTTCACCAGGAATCTCCAGGTCTTGTGTACTATTACTGTTATTTATTTACTTATTCATTATTTGTATTTATTTTTCTGCTACTGGCCTGTATCTTATGCTTACAAAAAGACTGTAATAGTAACCCTGAAATTGCTAAGCAGGACAGAAATCTCATGCCAATGCAAAATAATCTGAAGGTTTAAAGTACCACAGTAATGCCAGTACCTACACTACATTATTCGTTAGCAGGAGGCCTGTATGTTGTTTTTTTTCTCTCCAATCCAGATAATCATAATCATAATATGAATATTTTCATCCATGTATTACAATAGTGAAACCCTGAAACATAAAAATTTACTATGCACCATTTAGATGCTGTGGAGTGAATCATGTGATGCACAATTTGCTGCAACGTAACGTGAAAATAAAGCAACCAGTCCAGATAGACAGGTTTTGAAAGCAAAATGTGTTTACTTGAAGCATTATGCAATCATGCGTGTAAATGTTTTTTGACAATAATATTATCCCAGATGAAGATAATCATTAAAAAAAAATCATTAAGTAAAGGTTAAGAACAACCTGTCTATGATTAGTACCTAATTCTAAAACTCACTATTGATCAGTTTATTTCTTGAAAGTTGGTACAGTACTTCCTTTAATCTTTGTAAGTGGAAAACAGCCTGTTATTGATGTTGAAAAGTGCTCCTGTATCTTATTGTGCTGAAATGCAAATTATAAACAACCCTGTAAGCCAGATAAGATGATGCTGATCTGGTAGAAAACAGGAAATAGGATTGTAGTGTATGTGGATTTATACCTGGGCTCAACGCCAATCAATACATGTTTACTAGTAGGCAGGCACATAGACTGCTAAGGATGCTGCTCATCAAAATCATAAAATGGGTATAGAAATCAGTGTGGAATCCTTTACACACAAAGGAAACAACTAGGAGACTTGGTCTTTGTTACTCACAAAACCCAAATTATGACTTTTACGACTATCCTGGTGTTCATTTTCAGTAACCTTGTGTGGCCGTGCTTAAATATATTTAGATTGATTTTATGTGAACATGATGTAGGCAGAGACAGAGAGGCAGAGAGGATGTGCCCGTCCACTCCTATGTAGCTGGACTCATTTTTCAGCATAGCAGGCATCTTGTGTGCTTCCATGCTTTGTTTTTCGTGCTCGACTGAAATCAAATTCGGTTTACTGACTCAACAGTGGCCAGATTCAAGGTAATTAAATACCCCTGCGTCAGGGCGTTATTAAATATGAGATCATGAGTGAAGTGTCTCTTTTGCTCATACTATATTTAGACAGTCTACAAGTTTGAAAAGTAGCATTTTGCTGTACAACAGGTGGAGGTGAATTTACAAACAGGGCCCTGAAATCTACCAGAAGGAGTGTGTTGCCACTGATTTCAAGAAAATGTGAAGAAGTGATTAAAACAGTTAATAAATGGAAGTGATGTACGGCTTCCTTTACAGCAAAACGTTATTGTCCGACTGTGTTTCAGTCTTTGTTCCCTCCTGTTTGCCCTTCAAAGGCTCTGACTTGGCTTAACACTGTGAAGGCCATATCGATGGATGTTGTGTGCTCTAATGATTACAGTCCCTCAGGTTTTCTCAGATAGCTGTCTGACTCAGGTACTTAATTATTAATACAGCCCTGTTATTAAGCCATGGTCTATTGGGGATTCAAGAGGTTGTCATCAGAGTTTCAATCTCCCCAAAGCTCCCCTGGAAATTGCTTTCTGAGAAATAGATACTGTTTTCTTTTCTACAGTTTTAAAAAGGAAAAGAAGAAAAAGGATCATCCTATTAAATGTGAAGGGTATCCTTCCTTTGTGTGTGGAAAAGAGACACCATTGTCTCACCTTTTGAAATCAGAGGCGCCCACGCTGGGTTGCGATTTTAATGAGGTGTAATTTGTTGGTTGTTTTTTGTTTGTTTAGTTGTTAAGGTGTCCTCATTGTGCTATAGATTAAGAGAGAGCTAATTTGTTAATGAGTCCATCTGTAATTTTCTTGTTCCAAACATGGACTGTAAAAATGGTGCCTAATAGGTTTTCATTCAGATCTAAGTGTAAGTCAAAGTGTGCTTGTGTAGTGCATGCCTGGTTTTTGCACAGGCGCTGTGATGGATGACTCATACGTTAGGTCATTGAAACCGTTCAGGGAAGGGGTGGTTGTAGTTTAATTATATTAGTATATTGATCCTTTTTTGAAAATAATGTGTGTGAGCCCACAGATATGTACAGATGAATAAATAAAGGAATATCAATCAGATGATACCCAAGTGAGTAATGACTCAAGCCACGTAACATCTCCTTAATGGGTACAACGTTAGTATTTTCATAATTGGGACAAATTTGTGAATTTCATTTTCTTTTAATGTTGAGCATACTTGTTTTAAAATCATTACCCTGAGGTTCTGTTAATTAACAAACAGATGTCCCATGTCAACTAAAAGCTCAAATGTGCCTACCGTACATGCATGCAATTTCTATTTAACAACACTGTACATCATGTTCAGTACTTTAATCCAATGAGAGAAGATATGCATTCTTTATAAGTGTGACCTATTTTTGATGCTCCTGCTGTATGAGGCTATTCCCTCTACACAGCATTCTGTGCAGCATGGATCTTGTGGCTTGGCTGATCTGAGGGGCCGCTCTCCCTGTTTTTTCTGACAGGTGCTGTGGACATGGGAAGCAAGCATTCCTTGCTGGCCAGCACCGCCCTGAGCCAGTCGCCTACCATTGAAAACATCCAGGCGGCATACAGAGAAGGGGAGAGCAGGAAGGCCCAGGAGCTGATTAAGGTGTCCTGTGGAGAAAACAGCAGAGCTCAACTCGAGAAGGTAGGAGAGCAGCAGTGATTGTGAGTGGGGTGAGAGGAGGCCTTCTCTGTGCTGGGACCATCACTTTACAGCTTGGCTGCTTCAAAAAAATGTATATCCTTTATTTATTTATTTATTTATTTATTTTTTTGGTACTGTGTCTTACTCCTTGTTTTTTAATATTGTATTAATGAAAAATAATGTAATTCTCAATCTCTACTACATTTGTTTTCTGAATCATTGTAGTGATTTTGTGTGTTATAATAGACCAGTCTAGAAATTCCAGTTTAATAAGTTAAAGAAAGCAAATAAACAATACTGGATGGGTTAACTCTATGGCAGTAAATTGTTCAGTTTGAAAAAGGGAAGTTCCGTGGTTTTCAGTCCCCGTTGCTCTTTTTACTAAAGGGAAGAAAGCCCTGTACTTGATGGCAATCTGTCAAAAGCACATGCTAAAAATGAAATACAGGATGCTATTGCTGATGTTGCTGAACAGCTACCACTCTCAATGTTTTATAAATACTGTGCTTTTTACATCTGTGCTTCATTGCAGCAGGAGCTGCTGCTGTTAAACCACAGCTAAGCTGATGAGATTTTTTATTAATAATTGTGTAATATTTAAATTTTTCATATTGCCTTGCATAATTCAGGGGCAGAATGTGTACATCGTGGGGAGAGTTTGGACAGGGAATGGTGGCTTCTGCTCCATTTATGTAAAAAATCCCTCATCAGCTGGTGTAGCAAGAAGTAATAGTTTATGATGTGACCAAAAAGTGACAGTAGGGAATGTTAGTATTCAATTTAGATGTATTTATTTATTTAAAGGACTGTTTTGGATGGGCTGTTAGGGTGCCAGTCATTTAGATAGGTTGGATTAGGAGGCCAGTCGTTGGAGAACAGCAGGAGAGATCATAGCTTTAGTTGTAGCTGTAGTAAATCAAGATAATTGAGGTTTAAGAGACATACATGTACCGTGTGTGTTAAAGGTATTACAAATATGTCTTTATTGGTTGTGAAAAACATGAGTGCTGCAGACTGGGGCAAAGGCCAGTAGAAAATGTGATTGTGCTCTGCCATTGCATTAGCAGTGTGAGTAATCTGATCACTGATGGTACTGTTTCTGGCAGTAATGGCCTTCCTCTCAGCGGTTGGGGGATTTACAACCCTGAAGGTAGAAGAAAGTGCTTACAGTGTCTTTAAGCTGGTGTTAATGTCGAGTGTAAATAATGGGAAGTGGAAATTAAGGGCTGGTTTTACAACATGAAAAAAAGGAGAAGATTAGGTTTGGAATTTAGTACAAAAAATACCAATTGGTAATTTCTATGGATTAGGAAAGAAAAGAAAACCTTTTGAGTGATTGACCAGTTTTTAGTTTTTCTCTCTCCTAAGGGCTCAGTTAATTTTTTGAAATACATCATCACCTAACAGCAGAGGCACTGATATAGATGAGCTGATATAGTTTAGTACTATGCTGTAGAGGATGGTACTCCCTTTCTGGCTACACTATACCAATACATGGGAACTCACAGTTCCTTTAGTGTCCTCTGTGATCCCATCCATATTTTGATATCCAGGTAACTCGTCTATAGTCAGAAATTGTTTTTTAAGCCTCTTCCCGGAAAGTTTTATAGTGGAAGTCACAGAATAAAAACGGGAACTGATCCTTAGCATTCAGTTCAGGCCTTGTGTAAATCTGTCATGAATTTGTGGCATGACTCTGTAAACATGGTGCCATTGAGGCAAAAAAAAAAAAAAAAAATCTTAATCTGACAAAGTTTTGATTTACACAGCGCTGATGACACTGTGCAATGAGACGAGATAAGCCAACCGTAGATGCAGTATTACTATTAGCATACCCTGATAAAAATAGACCGCTAACTGAATAAGCTGACTGCTGTTTGTTGAGTGAGGATGAGGTTGGATGAAGCCCAGGTGCATTAATCAGGCAAGCAGTGCGCGTGTGTTTTTAACAGTTTCATCCCAGAGGAAGTGTACATTTCTGTTCAAAATCACACAGGAAACACAGACCTAACACTGCCACCTAGTGTGTTTTTAATAATTTGTGTATTATAATCAGTTAAAAGCAGTTAACTTATTCTTGCTGAATTTTTACAGTGTGCGTATATTTTGCTTTGGAGATTAAATATAGTGAGTTTGTCATCGTTATTTAAAAACAATCTACAAATTATCCAAATTCACAAGAGTTAATAAAATCATGTTAATATACACCGATCAGCCATAACATTATGACTACCTGCCTAATATTGTGTAGGTCCCCCTTTTGCCGCCAAAACAGCCCTGACCCGTCGAGGCATGGACTCCACTAGACCTCTGAAGGTGTGCTGTGGTATCTGGCACTAAGACGTTAGCTGCAGATCCTTTAAGTCCTGTAAATTGTGAGGTGGGGCCTCCATGGATCGGACTTGTATGTCCAGCACATCCCACAGATGCTCGATTGGATTGAGATCTGGGGAATTTGGAGGCCAAGTCAACACCTTGAACTCGTGATTCATCAGACCAGGCCACCTTCTTCCATTGCTCCGTGGTCCAGTTCTGATGCTCACGTGCCCATTACAGGTGCTTTCGACAGTGGACAGGGGTCAGCATGGGCACCCTGACTGGTCTGCGGCTACGCAGCCCCATACGCAACAAACTGCGATGAACTGTGTGTTCTGACACCTTTCTATCAGAACCAGCATTAACTTTTTCAGCAATTTGAGATACAGTAGCTCGTCTGTTGGATCGGACCACACGGGCCAGCCTTCGCTCCCCACGTGCATCAGTGAGCCTTGGCCGCCCACGACCCTGTCGCCGGTTCACCGCTTTTCCTTCCTTGGACCACTTTTGATAGGTACTGACCACTGCAGACCGGGAACACCCCACAAGAGCTGCAGTTTTGGAGATGCTCTGACCCAGTCGTCTAGCCATCACAATTTGGCCCTTGTCAAAGTCGCTCAGATCCTTACGCTTGCCCATTTTTCCTGCTTCTAACACATCAACATTGAGGACAAAATGTTCACTTGCTGCCTAATATATCCCACCCACTGACAGGTGCCATGATAATGAGATTATTCACTTCACTGTCAGTGGTCATAATGTTATGGCTGATCGGTGTATAGGTTCATGTAAAATGTGATGTAAATTCCAATCTACAAGTCTATAAATTATTTTTGCACAAACATTTTGCAATGATGTGTGTGTTTTATATTTATTGATTTTAATGGTTTGGGGGTTTCTTCCCCAAGAAATTAGCCTTGAAGCCCAGGGAAGAGTGATCTTGTTTGTTATTTTATTTTAATGAAGGACAAGCTCCTGTGTGTGGCTGCAGGCAATGGAGATGTGGACAGTGTGCAATATCTGTTGAAGGAGGTCCGGGTAGCTGTACCCAGAGAGCCCAGCGAGGACAACCCAGCTGTCATCGCTGCTTATTATGGCCACGAACACATCGTCAGGGTGCTATTGGACGCCATACCAGGTGAGATGCATAAAAGAGAAGCGTAAATGTAGTCTTATTGTACTGCATATTATTTGTTCTAGATCAATTTGTGTTATAGATCAATGAAAATTGGTAGTTTCCCATTTTATATTCAAATGTAATAAATATAAGTATGTTTTCATTACTATCATTGCAATTCATAATATTAACTAGAAATCCAAAATAGGCATAATTTTGCTTCCACGTTTTACATTTTAGAAAAGTAGAGCTATATATTTTGAAGCAGCATCATGTTTACTCTTGCATGCGTAGTCTTATATCAGTGCCCAGTCTTGCACCAGGGGATGGCGATACGGTAGCAAAAGACTGAGTGATACATTCTCCACTCAGGGCCGTGTGTCCAGAGAGACTTGCTGAACTGGATGCTGGCCACAGCTTGCCAGCAGGGCCATTTGGAAGTGGTGAAGCTCCTAGTGCTCAGCTACGAGGCTGATGCTGAAAACTGTGCAATAAGAAGCAATGACTTTGCTGTCATTACCGGACACCCACTGTATGCAGCGGCGAGAGCAGGTAGGATGGCTCTCTGGAGTGCATAGCGAAGGCAGAGATTTAGGTGACGTTTGAAACATTTTAGCCGACAAAACATACAACTTTTATTTTATTTTTTGGTTGGTATTTTTCTAATGTATGTTTTTCTCCAATCTGTTTGGCCATGTTAACTGCTGTCTGCTAGGGCTGGGCGATTATATGTTTTTTCTCTAAAGAAACTAAAAATGACTAAGACATATTCAAATATATATATAAAACGAACTTGTGTTCTGTATCAACTTATAGAATAACAAAAGAACAGCACCACTTCCATAGCCTGTCATTATTGCACATACTTTTTGTTTTAAATAAAATGGAAAAAATGCCTCTAGTAAGCTATCACTAAAAAAAATATATATTTCGTGATTTGAAATGTCACCGCATCTGTAATTCCCTTCCGGGGCACCTTCTTGTCATTGGAAAATGAAGCAGCTAATGTCAGCTGTCTTTTAAAGTTTTAGCCGGGTTTTGTGGGGAGAGGAGTGCCCATTCCGCTGCACGTTTCTGGCAGGTCCGGCCTGGGTTTGTTTGCTGACACTTTTACTGGTGATAGACTTTCTACAAACTTTACACAGCAGTGCTGCTCGACGTCAAACCCAACTCCTTCCAAACCACTGAGGGGACATTACTTCCTGTAACTACCTCGTCATGCTGTCATCTCTGTCTGACTGCCAATGGGCCCAGTGAGAACCAGGCTTATTCATAATGAAGCTTCTTGTTTTCTGTTTTTATCTGCCTTTTTATCTGGCTTTTTCTACAAGTTACAAAGTATAAATTATTAACTTTGTGTATGCCCAGTTCTAATATTACTATTGTTTAACTCCGATGGCTCAAGAGTGTTAGTTACTGCATTATGTTTTGGTTTGGTGTGTAAGTGTAATGACTTGTGTGCTACATGCATGTCTATTAAATAAGGGCATTAAATTCCTATACGAAATGCACACTGCAATGTATTATTATAATAATAATGCCTTACATGAATGTGCCTGTACTGACTGTTACATCAAGCCAGATTAAACCAGTCACAGAAGGCTGTGTTAAACAAATATATATATATATACACGTGTTAGCTACCTGCACTCTTGCCATTGATCGAAAACACAGCTCTCCCAAACTGCAAACAAGTCTTCCTCTTTCACTGCAACAATTTAAAAATCTGGTTAGGCTATAAACTGGTTGTAATACAGATTCATATCAAATCTAGATTTATATGCTAGCATAATATAAAACTTGTTGGGCTATGGTATAGTAATTTACGATGGCAGTGTTTTTCCTAGAAAATCACATCGGCCCGGCCGGCGCTTCAGTGTGCATTTATAGGATTGTTTGGTTCTTACTGCGTGGTGTATCCATGTATTTAAAAACACATTTTTAAGCTGCACATGTCCTTTTGTTTCTGTTTATTTTCTGCCTGCCCTTGAGAATGATAGCGGAGATCAAAAATAAGAAGCTTGAGCACGTTATAACATAAAATCTCGATTGTGCCGTTTTACACATCGTGCAAATTTTTTTTTGCTGAATCACCCAGGGCAGCTGCTCACGTCCTCCTCACCGGCCTGAGCGCCGTGCTGTGCTCCCTGCTGCGCACCACTCGCCCCACCATTTCTTCCTTGTTTTCATCTCAATCTGAAAGATCTAATGTGGTGCTGTTGAACTGGACGAGCTGTAACAGTTCTGTACTTCGTCATCTGTCGTCAATCCTCCTGTCTTTGTAACAAAACAATTGCAGCCAGAACATTGATTTTGAAAAGTTCCTCATAGGTGAATTTGAGGAAGTGTGTGGGTGAGAGGGTAAGGGTGGTGGCGTTAGTCCTTACTGTACTTCACCAATGGGCTCACTGTAGTGTGAGGTGCTCACTTGGATGCCCACTAGAAGGTGACCCACATAATAGAAAATTTTTGTACATATTCTACCAGAGGTGAGAAAAAAAACGTAACTGTCCTGTATAAGAAAGTATAAAACAGGATATGACCTACAGTATAGAAAGCATTGCAGGCTTGAACAAGACCATTTCCTCTTTTTTTTCTGCATTAACACAACTGTACTTCCTTAGATTGTATCAGCTGGAAAGGGGATCTCTTCGGAGTTCGACACTTAGCCATTTGTCTTTTTTTTTTTCCTAGGGAATGAAGAGATTTCTACCTTTCTGCTGCAGAATGGGGCTGCTTTCTCCTCCTACACCCTGATGGACCACCCTGCTTTCACCAAAGAGCTGCTGAGGAAACAGTTCATTGAGCCGAGTGACCCGGAGTGCTCTGGCGAGGTGAAGGATGTGAGTAAGAATGCAGTCCTTTACATTATTCACCAATGACCGTCTGTAATGGACTAGAAGGGAGAGTGTCAGTGTTGCTTCTAAGTCAAAGCACATGGAAGCAGGGGGATGCTGCTGGTGTAATTCTGGAACAGAAATGGTCTACATGTCTCTTTTTTTTATCCTTTTTTTGTCTCTACTTTTCTTTCCACCTCTGCTAGGTAGTTGATTCTGATCTTTTGTATTTAGTGTTTGTTGTACGTTCTTTAGAAACGCAATATTCATATGGGTATATGCTTTCACTATTTATAGTATTTATTCCTCACTATTGTTTTGCACATGGGATACACTCTGAATATGTCTTTGATCAACGTAATTAAATCTGATGTCTCCAGTATCATCCAGCACATCTTGGCTGTTTTAATTTATCTTGCATAGGCAAGATTTGAGCAGTTTAGTTCTCTGTTCTTGTCTCTTAGCTGATGTGTGGTGTCAATTGTGTATATATAATTTTATTACTTTTTTTTTTCCGTCCTTTGGAACCTAAACTTTTTTCAGTTCCACAAACACACTGATGTTTCCTACATATTTTTAACAAGATAATAACACTGAAAGGCCTGTGCAATTCACGGGTGAATTAGAATGACCTAACCCACCTTCAACCTTCAATGCAGGTCATCAATCAAGAGAACTCCAATGAAACTGGTCTAAGTGATAATGCAGTAGTCAATGTATTATTTATTGATGAATTGTAACATGTACCCATAAACGTAAAGGTGACCATTCTACAGCTGAAGTATTAAAACATAAACTACTAACTTTAAAAGTGTTACAAAACTATCTAGTTCCAATCTAGGCATGTTTGATCAGTGAGTGTGGTTCTCTGTGGCTGCTGTCTCCCCAGGCCCTCTCTGTGCGCTGGGCACAGCTGAAGCTGCCCTGGCTGGATCTGGACTGGCTCCTCGACATCTCCTCCCGTATCACACAGCTGGATCTTTCCAGCAACAGCCTCTCGACCCTGCCCTCTGTCATCCCCTGGGGCCTGATTCACCTCCAGCGGCTCAACGTCTGTGACAACCAGCTGAGAGATCTGCCCAGTGCCCGCTCCTCTGAGGAGATCATCTGCACCCGGTGTGTAATTAATCAATTAATCAAGCCCTCAGTCAGTGTGTTTAAATGTGATTGAGAATTCGGATGTGTCCTGAAAATGTATGCAGATTTTCAAAAATTAACATCAATGGGGATTTCAAAATAAATAATCAATTTTTGTAAAACCAGCACCTAGAAATATCCGATACTGTTACAAAAAGGTATTCATATATTGTATTGCACATATGCTAATGGACCTTTCGGCATGGTACTGTATCTGTAGCTGTGTTTTCCAAAAAAGACATGGAACTCTTATCAGAAACTTCAGAAATTTAAACAGTGGAAAGTGTCCTCTTCAGAACTCATTTTCTCATTTACTTTTCCAAATACATTAGCTTTAGGAAAACTTAATGACATTTAAATTAAGTGAATTTGTAAGAGAGCTTGGCCCTGGAATAAATCACAATTTCAATCATAATACAGTTCAGAAACTGCAAATTGCTCACACTTTACTTTTCCATCCACCCAATGGAAAGCTGCCATTAAGTATTGTTTTAATTTGCAATTGACAGGTTGGGGAAATTTCAGTTTGCTCCAAGCCTTGAATATGAATGTTTCCTGATAAAGCAAGCATTCTAAAGAGAACTAAAGCTAAAATTAGCTTGTTGTAAAATATATATTTTTTTGTCAATAGTGTCTTAATCATATTAGTCTGTTAGGATTAAGTTTAATTTGTGAAATGTCTCTCTACCCTTTCTCTGTGCTTAATGGGGCTTCTTTTTATATTTCCTCTCCAACAAGCTGTCGGCTTTGATCTGGAGCACTGCTAATTGTAACCAGGTTGTCTGTGCTCATTTTGGGTATTTCCTTTCTCTTAAAGGTTACATGAGGTCAACCTGTCTCAGAATGAATTGGCCAGTCTTCCTACTGGATTGCTACACCTCACCAGCCTTCAAAGGCTCACTTCAGCAAAGAACCAGCTGACAACATTATTCGACGTTGCGAACGGTATAATGTTTTTGCATTTTGTACCTTGCTGCCTGTGGAGAATATGATTGAACAAGTTATGTAGGATGTTATTGATGATGAGGCCAATAAGAAAAGTTGTCAGCAGACTGGAGTGTAATGTTACACAGGAACTGCACACAATTGACATTTTACTGACTTCTGGGAGTTGGTTTGTTATTTTCCAATCTACTTCATGACACCATAGGCAGACAAACTGGTTTGCAAAAAGAATCCCATTAATGGCAATGCTTCTAGGCCATTAACCAAAACAAATACAAATAAAGAGCACATTTCAACACCATACAATGGGTTGGCTGATGCTTGTGACAATCCAAAGGAATGCCTCTGAAAGCATAAACCATTTTTTTTATTCACTTGTTTTTCAATTTCATTTACATTTATAATATAGAATTATTTATTATTATAACTTTTCCAAACATAGCTGTAGAGAAGCAGGTTGCTGTTCTTGAAAGCATACTGTTCAAAACTGTTTTGTCGAATTGGGACTGAACCAAACATTGTGTGAGTTACATTTTATTATTGTTATTATTATTATTATTTATTTCTAAGCAGACGCCCTTATCCAGGGCGACTTACAAAATATAAGCGTAATACAAAGTGCAAAAATACAGTGCAGTACAAGGCATAACATATTACAAATTCCAATTCACATAATACAGTGCAATTCAATGCATAATACATTTTACAAATTCCAGTTTACACAATATATGAGGTCTTACATCCTGGATTGTAAAAGCTGTTAAGTGCAGACAATATGTTAGGTCACAGTCAAGGGCCTAGGGAAGGGAGCATAGGGGAGATCAAAATAACAATACGAGTACTAGTAATGCAAGGCAAGTAGTATGATAAATGTTGTATAAGTGCCATTTTACAGGAGAGTAAATGACTAAATTACAAGTACTGTCTGAAAAGATTTGTTTTGAGTAAGCACCGGAAGGAGGTCAAGGACTCTGCTGTCTTGTCTTGATTTTGTTTAATTGTAAGGAACTCAATAACTTTATGGTATGAAACCATCTTATTAATGTATGTTTACTGCAGTGTGTGCAGCTTTCAGTTGTAAGGGCTGTGATTTCAGAAAAAATGAAAGGTGGGATCTGAAACAGAAATTAAGTGGGATGTTATTGTTTACATTTCTTTGAGGTTACTTGTCCGAGAAATCCGTCTTAGACATTTAAGTATACTTTACTGTGGTAAAGTCGAGTCCTCTTGTTATTACATACAGTGTCCTGGGTCTGTATAACAGACAAGTCTTTTTATCTTATTTAGGAACCAATTGGATTGGTCTTCGAAAGCTACAGGAACTCAATGTCTCGGACAATCAGCTCACCACGCTCCCCTGTCCTATCCTTCACTGCTTTAAGTCCCTCAGCACCCTGAATGTTTGCAGGAACAAACTGAAAGAGTTTCCAGACCCCTGGGCATGCCCCTTGGTAGGTACAACGAGAGTTGCGGTTGTTGGGAATAAATGAATATTTTAACATGTTGTTTATTAATGCTATTCTATCTTTTGACTTATAATCTGCAGAAATATTTGAAAGCATCCTCTAACTGCCTCGAGAGCCTCCCAAACACTATTTCCATCTTCTGGAAGAATCATCTGAAAGAAGTGGACTTCTCTGACAATGCTCTTAAGGAGTTGCCATCGTATATATTTCAACTAGAGGTAATTCTAAACAGACGTGATGTGTTGCGATTGAACATTTTCTTTCAAGCTAGGCTTTAACCTTGTAATTCAGTGGGACGTCTGCTTTCTTCATGAGCTCAGTTTTCCACAAGATGGCGCTCTTACTAAAGAAACCACCTCAATACAGCATGGTTGCGAGTATCATATTTCATATTTTTTTACACAGTAGTTAGTGTTAAACATTGTTATAATTGTGTTTAGACTATAAATAATGAAGTAAGTTTTCTTACTTTTTTCCCTCACTGTATGATTAAATATTTGATCCCCTGCTGATTTTGTACGTTTGCCCACTGACAAAGAAATGATCAATCTATAATTTTAATGGTAGGTGTATTTTAACAGTGAGAAACAGAATAACAACAAAACAAAATCCAGAAAAACGCATTTCAAAAAAGTTATAAATTGATTTGCATGTTAATGAGGGAAATAAGTATTTGATCCCCTATCACTCTCTTAAAGGGAATGCGCCTAATCTCAGCTTGTTACCTGAATAAAAGACATCTGTCCACAGAAGCAATCAATCAATCAGATTCCAAACTCTCCACCATGGCCAAGACCAAAGAGCTGTCCAAGGATGTCAGGGACAAGATTGTAGACCTACACAAGGCTGGAATGGGCTACAAGACCATCGCCAAGCAGCTTGGTGAGAAGGTGACAACAGTTGGTGCAATTATTCGCAAATGGAAGAAACAAAATAACTGTCAGTCTCCCTCGGTCTGGGGCTCCATGCAAGATCTCACCTCGTGGAGTTTCAATGATCATGAGAACGGTGGGGAATCAGCCCAGAACTACACGGGAGGATCTTGTTAATGATCTCAAGGTAGCTGGGACCATAGTCACCAAGAAAACAATTGGTAACACACTACGCCGTGAAGGACTGAAATCCTGCAGCACCCGCAAGGTCCCCCTGCTCAAGAAAGCACATTTACAGGCCCGTCTGAAGTTTGCCAATGAACATCTGAATGAGTCAGGAGAACTGGGTGAAAGTGTTATGGTCAGATGAGACCAAAATCGAGCTCTTTGGCATCAACTCAAACTCGCCATTTTTGGAGGAGGAGGAATGACCCCAAGAACAGCATCCCCACCGTCAAACATGGAGGTGGAAACATTATGCTTTGGGGGTGTTTTTCTGCTAAGGGGACAGGACAACTGCACCGCATCAAAGGGACGATGGACGGGGCCATGTACCGTCAAATCTTGGGTGAGAACCTCCTTCCCTCAGCCAAGGCATTGAAAATGGGTCGTGGATGGGTATTCCAGCATGACAATGACCCAAAACACACAGCCAAGGCAACAAAGGAGTGGCTCAAGAAGAAGCACATTAAGGTCCTGGAGTGGCCTAGCCAGTCTCTAGACCTTAATCCCATAGAAAATCTGTGGAGGGAGCTGAAGGTTCGAGTTGCCAAACGTCAGCCTCGAAACCTTAATGACTTGGAGAGGATCTGCAAAGAGGAGTGGGACAAAATCCCTCCTGAGATGTGTGCAAACCTGGTGGCCAACTACAAGAAACGTCTGACCTCTGTGATTGCCAACAAGGGTTTTGCCACCAAGTACTAAGTCGAAGGGGTCAAATACTTATTTCCCTCATTAACATGCAAATCACTTTATAACTTTTTTGAAATGCGTTTTTCTGGATTTTTATGTTGTTATTCTGTCTCTCACTGTTAAAATACACCTACCATTAAAATTATAGACTGATTATTTCTTTGTCAGTGGGCAAACGTACAAAATCAGCAGGGGATCAAATACTTTTTTCCCCCACTGTAATTGTAATTGAAACTGTCATGTTTAACATCTTGCGTATGAAGAATGTTTAGTACTTTATTTTTGTGGAATTTTCATGGGTTTTAATTTCACAAGCAAACATTTTAATTTAATTTGTGGAATATTAATATTTTGTTTGTTTGTTCAATTTCATATCAAGACCCACTGGCATTACTGTATAATTATATACAGGTCAGGTGAATGTATTACTCAACCGATACTGTCACTTTGCTGAAGGAAGTAATGTGTATCTCTATTTTTCTGCCAGGGACTTGTTTCATTAAAGTTGTGTGGTAATCAGCTATCTGCCCTCCCTATGCCAAATAAATGGAAATGTTCTCAGCTGAAAACACTCGATCTTTCCAGAAATCAACTGGGGAAGTAGGTCACACATTAATCAATGCTTCAGTCTCTGCTCTCCCTTTCCCATCTGTCTGTATTTCGATTTCAGTGATTGAAAGATTAGATATTTTCGCCTTTAAACAAGAGATGTCTTTCTTACAGCAAACGATTAATGATCTTGAAATGTTCCCAGAAGTTTAAATCTCCCCTGTTAATTTTCTAAGAATTATGCTGTAATTCGACACATATTTGACACTGTGACCTCACATTTTAATCTGTTTAGCAGACCAAACACACTTGATACAATTAAATGCTTTGAATAGGTGAGCAGAATAGTGGTTATTTGGGCAAATCCTATCAGAATTTTCTGTTCTACAAAAGTCTTTTAGGGAGAGCTTTTTTTGAGGCCTGCTATTTATCTCTGCCTTACAGGTCTGATGAGGGGACCAAGTCTAGAAGGCTGGCTTTCTTCACCACATGGAACCGGAGGGACCCAGACCCAGGTACCGTGGGACTGTATTGACCTTCCCTCAAAGCACTGTCAGTTGTAGGGGTTTGAAGGCAGCGTTGATGTTAATGATTTAAAGGAGTGTCCTTAACTGTCAGATTCCGAAACCAGTTAATCCAAAGCACACCATTATTAGCAGGTTCTAGGAAACAAATTGTTCCCATATATTTCCTGTTCTGCAGCATTCCTTATATATTCAAAATGTAATGTATTTAAGAAGCTTATTGCTTCATAAAGCGTTTACTTTAGTTTACTTTTAATCATCTTAACTACTTAAAGTTAGTTATTACAGAAATTACAAAGTACACATTTTTACCATTGAAACATTTTTCTCTTAGGTGGGATCTGTTTCTTATAATCTACCCTTTCTTCTTTACACAATTGCTTAAAACCAATATCCACAGTGAGAAGTAAAGGTTTTAATCCTCTGCTCACATGTATTGAGAAACTCCCCTGACATAGCCATGTTTCCCTCTGAAGGGAATGTTCTCCTTTCCTCATAAAACACGTATGTGAGCTCTGGTGTTTCTGGCCATGTACCCTTAATTTCCATGGATGCTGATACTGATGTATCCTCTGTGTTTGTGTGCTTTTTTTCCTCAGTATATTCCATAGAATTCCCTGGCATTTTGCGGCATTGTTTGGAAGTTCTTTTTCTGAATGACAATCAGCTGGAGTCGGTGCCACAGTCAGTGTTCAATTTGAGAAACCTCACCGAGCTCTATCTGTCTAAGTAAGTAGCCCTGACAGCCTAGCAGAAAGATATCACATTGATCCACTGTTTTCAGCTGTTTTCTGTGGAGATGGCCATGTGGCGTTTCAATTATGAACAATTTATGTATACATTTTCTAAAACCAAAAGTGGAGCTGCTGGATTTATTTTTCTATGACTGCCCTGGAAACATGATAAAAGATTTTGGAAATGCGCAGTACCAGTGGTTTCTGGTAAAAGAGCTGCTGTTACCGTTTAAAGTTTTTTTTTTTTTGCACAGTTAGCATTTTATACACTTGTATTGGTTTAATTTATTTAAACCAATCTGAGATCAAAGGAAAGTGGAATATGGTGATTTTGTACAGTTCAACTATAGTGACATAATAGGAACAGTGTGGGGAAAAATATCAATATCAAAAGTATCAAGCTCAACATGTTGAATCACATTGAAAAATTCAGATCTTTGCTTTTCTCTTTCAACAATGGCATTTCAATTGGTCACATTAGCGGATATTTGAAGAGTTAATTTCAAATCCGTCCCTCTCAAGGCTGTTTAACCTGCTGTACAGGGGAAGATTGCTGCCTATTTTATAATTGTCTGTTCTATTCTGTTATGAGAGAATGCACACTGATTTTACTAATGCTGTTCTCCATTTGGAGATGAATCAAGAAGATTGAATTGGTCTGAAGTTTTCGGTTTACTTTTTCTACTGAGGAAAATTAATCTTGGTGCTCTTCTTCTCTCTGTGTTTGATATTAGAGATCTTATTACTTGAGTCTTAATGACGGCTGCAAGGTTGATTTATAAATCGCAGCTGCATATAGCTCTCAGTGGAAGAATGAAGCTGTACACATTTTGCCAATTATAGAATATATGCATTACTTATAATGACATAAATCTCTCTAGCTGTTCAGTATAGGTGATATTGCCCAGATCTGCACACAGATGCGTGGGGCGTAAAGTGTTCTTGTTGGAACATAGCTGTTGACTGATAAGGCACTTTGTCATTCTGTGTGCAGTAATCCTGGTATCCGCGAGTTGCCTTCTGAGCTGGGGCAGCTGTCCAATCTCTGGCAGCTTGATATCGAGGACCTGAACATCACTAATGTCCCAGCTGAAATCAGGAAAGAAGGTAATGTTGAAATCCCAAAGAAGGTGAACACAATTCCAATTGGTTCCCTGGATAAGGGTGTCTGCTAAGAAATAAATAATAATAATAATAATAATAATAATAATAATAATAATAATAATAATAACTTCTAGGGTTTCTGTCTGCTCCCACCTCAATCCTTATAAACTCTTATCAAACACTAGGCATCAGCCAAGACATTTCAAATGGTCTCTCCCACTGAGGAACAACTTAGTCAGTTGGTCTGCTTTCTCTGTTTCCATTATATTTCTCAACTCCACATATGAATAAAATACCACTGTTAACTCATTTTGTTCAGCTTTTATTTATTTTATATGAAGCGTACGTAATAAGGGCTCCTGCCAAAACTGAAAGCTGACCGTATGCATGACAGAAAACACATTGCTGTATAGTCTCATATCAGCTATATTTTATTTTTCGCTCTTCTGTTTCCACAATATTTGGTGTCTGTAACTGCTGATTTGGTCTGCCCTCCCCTCTGCCAGGTCCTGCTGCTGTCCTGGGCTTCCTGAGAGCTCATCTGCGGAAGGCTGAGAAATGCAAGCGTCTGAAGATGATCGTGGTGGGACCTCCTCGGCAGGGCAAGACCACCTTGATGGAGAGTCTGCAGACGGGCAAAGTGTCCCAGTTCTTGCCCTCGGAGTGCAGCATCAGGACCTCCACATGGGAGCTGGAGAGACCCAGTGGAGTCAAAGCCAGTGTGAGACTCTATTTATTGACTCCGTAATTACATCTCTAAATGAGATGTAGTAACAGTTAAAGCAAAATTAATATGCTGTCATACGTTCTAATATACTTTTTTGGCACCGACTGCTGTTATTTACTGTTACCATTCACTCATTCAAATGAACACTCTTGGGTAACAAGATTTTAGTCAAGCTTAATCATGATTTTTATATAAATGGCTTGTTTGAGGTTTTACCAAATAAATCATAATCATGTAAGATGCTATATGAAGACAAGCATGTTCATTCACAGTAGTTTTGCGACTGTGCCAAAGTAAAAACGACGATTTGCATTCTCCTCAGTGACTCCTCAGCTTCCTGTCTGTCTTGAGTCAAACGACTAGGGAGTTTGACTTGTTGTTGTTGCACAGTATATACATTATTAATCTTTGATATTTATTAACCAATACTTGATTTTTAATAACCACAGTTGATCACAATGTGCCAGTATTTAATTAATCGTTTTTAAAAGACAGTCTCCAAAAAATATCGCTTAACAGCTTAATGAACCTTGCTAGGGAATCTGAAATCATCTTCTAAAGCAAAGGGTTAATTGGTTAAGCTACAGAAGTAATGCAGAGGGCCCCAAACATACACATTGCTGTGCCAGTTTATAATTAGCTCCCAGATCTGTAAGTAATGGAGACAGTGAGAGCATTATTTGTGGATTACACAGCGGTTTGTTCTTATCTTGTGTGAATAGACGGATTCAGTGGAGTTCAATGTGTGGGACATCGGAGGCCCTGCCAGCATGTCCACAGTCAATCAGTGTTTCTTCACGGACAAGGCTCTGTATGTAGTCATATGGAACCTGGCTCTGGGGGAGGAGGCTGTGGCTAACCTGCAGTCCTGGTTATTAAATATTGAGGTAAGGAAAGAGGCCACTGCATCTCTCGGAGGAGCCTTTTTTTATCAGTGTTCTGTTCTTCATCAAGCCCGTTCCTTCCCATCTCTGGTCCTGAGCAGTGAACCTGGGGCAGCAACCGACCCATGACAGCTACCCTAAAGTTGTCCTGCCGGGGATATAGCCGGCCATTGTGGGTGGGAGGTATCGTACAGCATTTGCTAAGCAGATGCATTTACATGCTTGGTTACCTTCATGTAAAGAATGCATCACCGAAAGCAGGTTGAGCCACATAGTGTCACATAGTTTCACGCCATCCACCTGAACAGTCAGTCATAATTGAGCTATGTGGTAATATCATAATGGGGATCAAAAGTCATCTCTTCTTTGCATTTTTTCCATTATAAGGTTGGGGGGTTAAGCTGCAGTTTTTGAATAACCCCTTGGAATGTGAGGTCCTTCATTTTTAATTTTAGACCAGAAGGCAGAAATCCAATAATGATAAATGAGCAGAAAAAGCCAGCTGGTTTATCAGAAACTTATCACAGCTTTTATAGCCACCGTGCTGACTCCGTGCCTGCAAGCCTCTAATACCCACTGTGGCTGTGTGCTTCCCAGGCCCGTGCCCCGAATGCCGCTGTGATTGTGGTGGGCACCCACCTGGACCTCATCGAGTCCAAGTTCCGCACAGAGAGGATCGCCACCCTGCGCGCCTACATCCTGGCACTCTGCCGCTCTCCCTCTGGCGCCAGGGCAACCGGTTACCCTGACATTACCTGGAAACACCTGCAGTCAGTACTCCATTATGTTCTTGTAAAAATGCAATGGGCAATTCAGGTTAGGCTTATATGAAGACAGATTATCATTGCTTGGTTGGTGTTTCTTTTTTAAAGTTTATAAAGTGAAAGAATTTAAACTGCTGTCAATCAAGAGAGATTAATGTTTTCTTGGAATTACCTCCAAGGTTTAGCTCAGACTAGAACAAAGGATGTAAACATTTTAGACATTTTAAAGGACTCTCCCCTCCCTCCCGCCCTTTTTTTTTTTTTTTTTAAGTGAAGTGTCTTGTAAAACCCTGGAAGGACTAGATGGACTGCGAAGGCTGATATTTCACGTCTCTTGCTCTATGAAGGACACAACAAGCTCCCAGAAACTGGTGGGGAGGCTGGTGAGTGGATCCTCCAGGCCACGTCCCATGTAGGGGTCCATGAAGTTTTCATTCTGTACAAGGTTTCTTTGTTTGTCCATAGACAAACAAAAGTGTTAAAAATATTATTCTTATTAATATTTGTATTGCTTCTGCCTCTCTTTACTAGTGAATCATCTGCCAGATTTGTGGCACCTTAATAAACAAGCCAAGTATAATAAATACCTATGTACATACACACATACTCTGTGTGAATGCCATGTGTCTAATCTGATGCTGACAATAAACTCATTGTTTATTCTGCAGATTCCCAAAAGTTATCTCCTCCTGCAAGACGCTGTGATTGCAGAGCGACACCGAAGGGACTCTGCCGACGAGGTACATTATCTGACCGACCTCCAGCTGGAGCAGGTCATTGAGCTGAATCCCAACAGTGATATCAAAGACTACGAAGACCTGCAGTTGGGTAGGTGCAGCCTCCCTCAGGATTGAGTCCAATCACCTCAGTCTGATTTGTTTTACAGGACACTTTCTATTCCAGAACACACAGGAGTTACGGTCACTGCATGGGCAATGAGGCACTATACATCGCAATTATTCGTAGTCCAAATAGTTTGTGGTTTCAGTGGTTTGCAAAAGTACATAAACATATATCTTACACTAAAGCACTGGTGTTTAGAGTTGGCCTAAGTGTACTCAAGGTGAAAGGAGTTAACCAATAAATGGTGTGGCAGTAAAAAAAAGTGAATTTATAGTTCTGAAAGTACAGTTTTCTTAAAATAGTTTCCCTGCACTGAACAGGGGTCAGGGAATTAATTTCAGCATTTTTCACAGCGTGTCCATCTTCTGTAATGAAAAAGGACACAACTGAGACTTCAATAAATGGAAATTATGAAAATTAAATTAACTAATGTCAGAGTGAAAGACAGTCATGGTAAGTGGTTTAATGAAACGCATCTTGGAAATGAATGAATGTTTTATAACCCACAGCTCTACAGTCCCCCCTCCTAACATTACATGAATCCTGATGTTAGTCGTCTGAACTTTAAAAGATGCCTTTCAGGCTGTGTCACTCAATAAAAAGAGAACTCTACACTCCAATGCACTCCATTTAAACTGGGAGTGCATCACCGGCCAAGGTTACTGTTGGACCTTCATGAAGCTAAAGAAATATCAACACAGTAGCTCCTAAAACTCCATGTTCGTCATAAACAGTGTGTGTTTTTGCAGGAAGCAAATCTAAACAAGAAATCCTGTTCAAATTCCTTTACACACCTTTACACAAGTCCTATATCCTAGATAGTGCAGGCATTATTAAGAGTGAAGGGAAATGATGCATAGGGGAAATCAAAATAAATATATCACAATAAAATAATAGTAACAAGTATTCCTAATTCTAATTGTAGGATTTAGTTTGCTAGCTTGCTACTCTTGTTAGCTGTCATTCATTCCCCCCCCCAAGAAAAGGAAGGTTATAGCTCCCAGCCTTTTACAGTGCATGGGGTAATCCCTTCCTCCCTCCGCTCTCCCCAGTAATACCCAGTCAGCCATCATTTAAAGATTTACATAAAACACAGCAATAAATTGAAATTGAATATAATAACCATTCTCATCATGGCTTTGTCTTTGTGTCAGCCATCAGTTTCCTGATCGAGACAGGCACATTGCTGCATTTCCCAGACACCAGTCACGGGCTGTGCAAACTCTACTTCTTGGATGCGGTGTGGCTATCGGAGTGCCTGGAGCGGATCATCCACATCAAGAGCTCCAAGTCTGTGGCCAGGAATGGAGTCATCAAGGCTGAAGACCTGCGCATGCTACTGGTGGGCACTGGCTTCACTGAGCAAAATGAGGAGCAGTACTTCCAGTTCCTGGCCAAATTTGAAATTGCACTTCCAGTTGCCAGTGACAGGTGAGCATTTACAAAGGAAACAAAATACAAACTCCTTCTTACGCCAAATCTGGAAACGGATTCAATGTTTTTCTTAACTCTCTTGAAATTGAAATCTCAACAATATCTTGAATGTATAGAATCCATAACTCAACTTGACAATGTGGGATAATTCTATTTTACCACAAAAATGAATAAGGGATTGTAGTCTCATTGAGGTAAACAAATACATTTTTGGCCAGGTTTCATTGATCTAGATTAAGACTTGCTCAATTGACTTATGCAAGTTTGTCCAAGACTAGTGGTAATCAAGGACTGTTAAACCAGCTGTCTGAGTATACTCAAGCTGGATCTGTCTGGCTATAAGGGGTGTATCTCACCATAAGGTAGACCATATTACGCAAGCAATCTGAGAAACTTAGCAGTCAGGGGAAATGTGATTTAAATGCGACTGTAGCAGGCCTAGCTGTAAACACTGCTCCACTGTCTGTCTTGCAGTTACCTGCTACCTCATCTACTGCCTCCCAAACCTGCACTGGATATTCATGGTTTTCGCCATCAAACAACTAACACCATCCAGAGGCTCTTCAAGATGAGTTTCGTCCCGGCTGGATTCTGGGAGCGCTTCATCGCCAGGATGTTAATCAGCCTCACAGAGATGGACCTGCAGGTACACAGACTCTGGAAACTGAAAATGTATAATGTAAATATTCTGTAATATCCTACTTAACAGCTGTAAAAGGATCAAGGCCTACAATGAGGTGGTTGACAAAACGCAAAAGCTTCAATTAAATGAACAATGATGAGACTGCCTGATGTATTGGCGAAATGAGAACTTTGTGATTCGCACCATTTGCTGCTTTCTGGTTCATAAACCTTATTATGCAAAAGAAGCTCAAGCAAGCCTGCGTCAAGGTGTCTTTGAATTGCTCATAATCAAATTGATCCACACAAGCACATGCACTCGATGAATACCAATGTAGCGCTTTTCTCTGTATAACGCAATGGAAATAAAAACAAAATAATTTCTCTGAAAAATGTGTACAGATGATTCATTAGAGAATATAGATTGCTTGTCTTCCTTGCCTAATTTCAGTTGATGAAATTTATAGCATCCTTAGAGATGTACTCACTGTGAGAAACACAATGAAAACTCAATACTGTTGTTAACCTTCTACATTTCACAGTCGGGAAGAATCAATCTGGCTGGATTGTATGAAGTACAATTCAGGGTTTCAGGGTGTTTGTAAGTAAAGGTGATTTTCGGCTTCATTTCAGTCATTTGAGAACAAGAAGACCTCAAAGAATGTTAGATGCAGGAAGACTATAATATATAGTTTTGCTGGCAATCAGCAGAGAAACCGATGCAGCACATTTAGAGTCAGAAGAAGCCAGACTATCTACTGGAAGGAGGGACTGCTCGTTACTTTTGACGGAGGTTACTTAAGGTCAGTGTGAAGCTTTTGGTGCCCTGTAAATCACAGAATACCTTAATATAATATAACTGTATACATTGTAAGTGGTTGGTAGGTGTGTATGTTTTTACACCTTTGAACAGCATCTTCAGGAAGGGTGTATATATTTATTTCGTTGGAAGGGTATCTAGCTTGACAAGCATTTAATGAAAATTAACCATACAGAAAGGTATGCAGAAACTGCATCACAACAGACATACCGTTTCGAAGTAATTTAATATTCCATTGAATTTGTATTTAAAGAAAACTAAAGGTGTGGCACTGCTTACCTCACCCACAAGGCATTGTTCCAGACTGCAGTGATTAATTCATCACATTGAGTTTAATTCATCCCCAAATCACCAGAATAAATAGTAACCTTTTATACCAACTTCTCCATTATGTGGCCCATTAGCGTTTCATCATCATGACAAACCTCTAATTAACAGTCATTACTTTTAAGGAAGCTGACATGTAACCTGTTAGTTGGGCAGTAGTCAAGGAAGTCAAGGAAAATGAAAGATTCCTTTAATTCCACTGTACTTTCTGCCAGATAAATCAAGGTCTGAAATATAGAGGATCCTGTTTAATGTTAACACAGACTGTAGCGTCCATTAATGGTAGACATCAGTGTGGTACTCAGTCCAAGTGCAGTTACTGCAGTGTGTGTGTTCATTTCACAGCGTTGAGTCTTCAGACCTGAACTGGAAGAAGAAGAAGAGTGGGGGGATTAAAATCATCTGCCAGTCAGAAATGAGAGACTTCTCTGCTATGGCCTTTATCACTGACCATGTCAATTCCCTGATAGATCAGTGGTTTCCTGGTGAGTGAGTTCATTAATTCCACTGCATTACACCTCGCAGACAGAGGCTGCCTGTCCCCAGCGGTCATCTCACTGGCCGCTTTATCGACAAAGGCATCAAGTCCCGTCTCGGTAGGGATCACAGAGGAATTAATACTCTCTGATCTATTCATTTCATAAGGTGAAGCCCTCGCGTGTGAGAGCATGAACGATCCAGACTTGTTTACAACATCAGTCAAACCGTTATGGGCCATTATTTGCTGCCTTTCAGTCTCAGCATGTTAGAAATTCAAGCAGGTGCCCCAGCAGAATATTGGCATTAGTATTGTGACAAACTAGTGGAAAACCAGGAATAAGGCTGAGTCATACAGTAGCCCGTTACAACAGAGGTAGCAGTGTTCAGGAGCCGGATTTGGCCACACCTCGGCCACAATTAAGGCCAACGTCAGGATTAATTCAGCTCCCCTTTCTGTGTGACTTCATACACTGGTCTTGGGACTTCAACTGTTAGAGAGAGACTACAAAATAATTTAAATGTGTTTCTGCTAATAATTGTATGTTTCTTTTCATTCTGTGGACAGAACTCTGGGGCAGTGGAATATAATGTCATCTTTATAAGCACTAGCCTGTTGTGCTCTGTGGACTACAGTGCTCTTTTCTGTTCTTTGTAAATCATCCTGTTGGTTTTTTGTATTTTATCCTTGTTTTAAATGCAAGCACTTTATGTATAGCTTTGAAATATAATTTGTTGGCCACATGTTGTTTCCTTTTGATCGCTCGATTTGAATTTTCTCTCTAAAGCCTGCATCTGCGGTTTTAGTACAGTACAGTCTTTCCAATGGTGACATTGGGCTGTTGTGCACCTTTGGAAAATGGCTCTGTTTGATATGTTTTTTTTCCCTGACTAGCCCTCACAGCCAGTGAGAATGATGGCACCATGCTGATCGAACAGTACGCTCCCTGCCCTTACTGTCCTTCGGCGACGAAGGAAGAGGAGGTGCCTCCTGGAAAGGCCCAGAGTGTCCATTTCTTCAACATGGAGAAGTGCGTGATGGCGGCCATGGAGCAGGAGCACATCGTCTGTCCAAACCACCCTGGCCAGCCAGTGCCTCTGCAGGAGCTGGTCCCTGAACTCTTCATGACGGACTTCCCTGCCCGGTACGTCACCTCCCTCCTGCTCCTTTCCTCTGTCTGTTGGGGTTCTGGACCAGGAACCAGGAAGTAAATGCCTGGGGCGGTGTGGGGGAAGTGTAGGACACTATGAATGTGTGGATTTTGCCAAAGCAAGATTTATTTTTGCTCTTGTTCTCTCTGATACTCATCCTTGATTAGAATAATGTTTTATTTGCTCTGTTTTGTGAATATACATTTGTTAAATTGCCTGCTCATCAGCTGTCTCTGTTGGGTTTGTTGCTGAGCCTAGTCAGGTGTGAAATAATGCATCTGTGCTTTTTTGGACATGGTTGAATCCTTCATGGCCAATGACTTAATACAGTGTTGTGGCCTTTTTAAGTGATTGGCCTTGCTTTATAAAGTTTAATGCGTGTGTGGGTGTATGTGTTTGAAGTTTTCAATGACGGGTTTTGGTTAAAAGTTAATAGTGAATGTAAAATGTGCAAATATATTTTTGGGAGCACTAATACGCATGCTTCTCCAGCTTGCTTGGGCTATTAGTGGGAAGTGGAGTTGACAGGGTGGCTTTGGGAACATGGAGGTAAATTAAACATGGTTATTTTGCGTCATTGTTGACAGTGATTTCACAAAATGGACATCTGATACAAACATTTTTAATGCACAGTTCTAAATGAAGTTATTTCTTTAATATACAACTCTGAAGCAAAACAAAGGACATCTGTTCAGATGTAAGAAACGCCTACTGTATTATTGCATTTTGGCACGTTTTACATGGGACGATAGTAATAACATTTTAAAGGGCTGAGGGTATTTAAAATAAGGGATTACATGCAGACTCATAATATTTATGCATTCTTACAAACACACTCTAATTCATGGAAATTAAGGAAAGATTTGTGAAAATTAGCGGAACTCTGAGAAAGTCAGCATCAACAACAGCCGTCTTTGGTGATTAAAATAGATTTATTTTTAAATCCGATCTCAAAAGAAAAAAACTTTACATGGTTAGTTTTCTTTTAAAATGCAGAAGTGTTCTTTATGATTCCCTAATACTGACCCAACTTTAAAAATCAGATCTTAAGTGATGATTATAGTAACAATATGTCTACTAAGAAATCAAGTAATAATAATATGCAAATGTTTTCAAAACAAGCAACATTTAGTCATATTTTTTGTGTGGGTGTGGTTCTAATGTAAGCAATGCTTTTTTCCAGGCTGTTTCTGGACAACAGTGACCTGCAATACAGTGAGGAGGATGACAACATCCTGGGCCAGGGGGGCAGTGGCACTGTGATCTACAAGGCCAAATACAAGGGCCAGGCTGTAGCAGTGAAGCGTTTCAAGTTCAAGAAGTGCCGGCAGCAGTCGCTGGACTCCAGCACAGGTCAGAGCACCGAGAAATTCCGGAGAGGGGTCAGAGTTCGCGTCGGAAGCCCTCAGCATGAATGGAAATGCTCTCTGAGGATCGACACACACTGAGTCTCGCAGCTGCTGGCAATTCAACCACTGAATCTGAATCTGAGGCTTCTGCTTATGGTGATCAAAGCCTGCCTGATTCAGTGGAACGTTGTGGAAATGTTACTAGTAAGGTGTGAGTGACATCGCTACACCCGCTAACATGTGTCCTTTATCATAGGCCATGAAACTGACGTTTGGCCATTTTTTACAACTTCCCACCACCACAAAATACAGGATGTGCCTAGGTAGAACAAATATGTTATCTCTTGAAACTGAGCTCCCATTGGGCTGAGACATCTTTGGCTAGTTTTATACATAGCCCCATGCTGCAATGCAGCACGCTCACTGCTTACCTTTATAGGCACACATTCAAGTTTCTCTTCTATTGCATGTAGGTTTCAGCATCCCTCTCTTTCCTTGTGCTGTTGTGGGTTGGTTTGTTCTCTGATCAGAGATGCTTCTAATTTTCATGCCCATTAAATCATGAAATAAATATATGTATATTTGTATAGCTTTCACCTTACTATACAGGTTTTCAAATGTGCTTTTCTATTGTGAGTAGTTATTTACCTGTGGTAGGGGCTTAAGAGTCCACAATAACTTGAGCAGCATGTGTACTGGCCATTAAGGCCATTTACTTTTGCCTATCAATTCAAACAGTCTCGCATAGATTGATAGATAGAAAAATGTCAGTAAATTGCTATCCTTATCCTACGTTTTGTTTTAGAAACCTTATTTGCAGCTCAAAGACATAGGCCTGTGATTGTGTAAGCATTATGCAGATTGCAAGGTCCTCTTTGTAATAAATACAGCACATGTTTTTACAAGACTCTTATGGCCAGGGTAGTATTTAATGTTTTAGTTAAAAGCAGTTGTTATTAAAGTAATGTAAACCCACAGAGACACCTGTTCTTTTATCCTGTAGATTAATAATAGGGTGCAGCAGACCTTGTTTATAGAAGGTGCTGTTTTTCCCTTCTCCTTTGTATACTACAGTATACACATACACCGAGTCTTCATTCTAGTGTATTTCTTCACAATTGGCTCTAAGAACATTGATGAGTGTTGTCTGATTGGTACTGAAAGGAGTCATATTGAGTAAAACACATTTTGTGTTGTGGATGTTTTTGTTTTGTAGGTGTAATAGCTGGCATTGTACCATTGCCACAATGTGTTTTCTACAGGCCTTTTTAACCACTCTGTGTATCAATTATGGCACAGTTAACACTTTCCATCCAGATTATATGATGTGAGTCTGTAGTTGCTAGTTTATAGATCTCAAATGTGTTGCTGAATCTGCTAGTTTTATTCCATAAATATGAAGCCACTTTACACACATCTATTTAACAGATCTACTGTCAGAAATTTAATACTGTCCTGCAGATTGTTTTATTCTGTACAGTATTGTCAATTGCATTTAATGTACTTATCACCATTTGCCATTTCTGCAAAGTATCTTTCTAAATGAGCTGCACACTGTAAATTATATTGAATGAGATGGGAAGCATAGTGTCTAACAGACATTAACCAGCTGTAGACCTACCCCCAAATGCTCACAAGAGATTGTGATATACGAAACTCTGTCTGGAGTTTAGCTTCTAACCTCTTTGCAAGGGCATAAATATTTGGCAAGAAACAGGAAAAGATTTCACTTAAAAGGAAAACGGCTGTTGGTTTTGCAGTGTTATGTTCTTGGCCAGCTGTAGCGAGTGACATGTGGAAAGACTTCAGGATTATTTGGCATCGTCTGAGCTGTCTCACACAGTGCCTTCTGAGGTTAGGGATGGAGGTGGCAGCGTGTAACATTGAGCCTCCTAAATGTGAAAGAAACCAGTGTTTGAGAATATTTTTTATCCTATTTTGTTTTAGACAAAAAAACCATGGAAAAGGCAGTATAAATCTACAAAAAAAAAGAAAGCACTTAGGGCATTCTTTTCATACAGCTCAACAGTAACTTAAAACTCCTTCACAGAGTTTATAGCAGCTCTGCATGATCTCTGCAAAGATTTTTTTATTTTTTTCTTCAATGAAGTCATTAAGTTTGTTGGACTTGTAAATCAGTGTAGTCACATTGTGGTTATATTTCATGGCTTTTAATCTGTGTTTTTAGGAAGAAATGTCCCCCCCCCTGGTTTTTCGGTTCTTATCAAGGCTATAACAAGCCTTCAGTGTGTAAAAAGTCTCCTTTAGGTTGGTTGGATTTCATTTTATGTGAATTTTGCTTTAGCCCAAGTTTTTACAAAAGTTGGCTTAGCTGCAGAAAGTATGTGTGATTATGCAATATTTACTTGAATAAATACACAGTGGGTTTATTGAAGGGAAATTATATCACCTTTGTTTGTTTTTTTGTTTTTTTCTCATTGAAGAGGATGGAGCAGTGCATGGCATGAAATACATGAAATCAGGCGGTGAAGAAACATGTTGCCATAGGGAATTGGGAAATGTCACGAAAGACCGTTGGTATCACTGTGCTGTGTGTTAACGTTGGTCTCTTTCTGGTTCAGATTCCATGGTGAAACACTTGCAGGCTATGGATGCTTTGAAGAACTTCTCCGATTTCCGGCAGGAAGCCAGCATGCTCCATTCCCTGCAGCACCCCTGCATTGTGGCCCTGATCGGCATCAGCATCCACCCCCTGTGCTTCGCGCTGCAGCTGGCCCCCTTAAGCAGCCTCAACACCGTGCTGGAGGAGCGGGCGAAAGGTGAGAGTGCTGCCGTGGAAATCCTGTCAGATACTAACATCTCTTCCAAAGCAGAATTCATTACAAAATTATATATTGTAGAATTCTTTTTTACCTGATTTGTCGTTTTATGCCTGTTACCTCACAATTGCGCACCTTGACAAAGATGTCAGTATCCTTACATTCAGTTTTATAATACTGTGATTGGTGTCACCATTTTGTTGTCTTCAAGACTCAAGACTGCGATTGTAATATGTCCTGAGACTGTCCTATTGCCTGTTTATTTCCCCACAGGAGTTCAGTTTATGCCCTTGGGTCACATGCTGACCTACCGAGTAGCCTATCAGATTGCAGCAGGACTGGCCTATCTGCACAAGAAGAACATCATCTTCTGTGACTTGAAGTCCGACAACATCCTGGTCTGGTCTTTGGAGGTTTCAGACCCCATGAACATCAAGCTCTCAGACTATGGCATCTCCAGGCAGTCTTTTCACGAGGGGGCGCTGGGGGTGGAGGGGACACCGGGCTACCAGGCCCCAGAAATCAAGCCTGGGATTGTGTATGATGAAAAGGTGCCTAATCTAATTCCGAACACTAAAAATGTTTTGCTGCCTTTATATTAGGCCCAATACTCTGTGCATTTACTGCTACAGTGTGTAGACTTGTTTGTAGCACTTCCCTAAAAGTGTTTTTTGTTTTACATTTTTTAGAAAGACAGATCACCCCCCCGAGACCTGTACACTCTCCAGAGAGTGACACTCACCATCTGTTTTTATAGAGGTTTAAATCTCAAGCAGCAAAATGCTCAAGTGAAAATGATGGATCCAATAAAAGCACTTATGCCAGTATATTTCCCCCTGGTTGAAAAGCGGTGCTATGCATATTGACTACCTTCTCTGATCTAGTCTATAGTTGTATCATGATCTGAATATAAAAATGTTTTTCCCTATTTTAGTGATTAGAAATGAAAAAAAAAATGTGAAAGTGTAGGAATGCTTCACACAAGGTTGTTTTGTCAAATAATATATGTAAATGTAAAACCATTACATATATAATACCTAACAACGTATGTGATGCAATTATCTAAGCAAAAATCTGAGTGGAAATGATGTAAACCCACATGTTATTAAATTCACTGCAGCCTGAAAGTTTCAATTTAAACTACTTGTAAATCCATTTTGCAGACAAGCATACAGTACATGAAAGTACTATTTATATGTATTTTTCATCAGTAGAAAAGTGGTGTGCCGTGGAGAACAAATATTGTTTATTAATCCACTGTTAAATAACTTGTTTTTGTCAGCAAAATTGTTGTTTAAGTTCAGTGAGTTGGTGTGAGATAAGGATATTGTATTTTACTTGCATGGTTCAGTAAATAAAACGCTTGTGCATCAATACAGTTGTTAATATACCAAACGCACATATAAAATGCAGCTGACCTGTTGTATACCTCCCAGTGCTGGTACCAGAGATTGGAGCTATTTCAGACCACGGGACAATATGACTCAATAAATTGTTTAAGATAGCCTGAGGTCTCGTGTATCCCAATCTTCTGAAACGTTTACATTTGTCTACACTTTTTGTATACAGCTGTGTATAATTGCCATTTTGAAAGAGTAATCTTTTTGTGTGTGTTCCCCAGGTGGACATGTTCTCTTACGGCATGGTCCTGTATGAGCTGCTGTCTGGGCGCAGGCCGGTCCTGGGACAGCACCAGCTGCAGATTGCTAAGAAACTGTCCAAGGGGATCAGGCCGGTGCTGGGCAGCCCAGAGGAAGTGCAGTTCCACTGTATGCACGCCCTCATGCTGGAATGCTGGGACACCAAGCCAGAGAAAGTGAGCTATATTTCATCATTGTATTCTTTTAATCGCCTACAGAATAGTTTAATGAACAAAACAAAACTTACTGTTGGTGGTTAATGCACTACCCCAAGAAAAACAAAAAAACACCATTCCAAGAAAAACTTGTTTAATTATAATACAAATTCCTCAGAGCATTCACAAGTCTTTAAATAACACGGCAGTTCTTAACAGCGTAAAAGCTGTTGAAGAGGAAGTCATAATTGCAGTCAGTGAGCAATCTGAAATACAGAAATAACTTCAGTGAAAATTCCAGTGATGCTAATTTTGATCAATCAGGAAGAGCTGTGTGCAGGAGCTGAGCCCCATTAATAAATTCAGGAAATTGTTGATGTTGCACAACTCTGGAACACCTCACCATGACAGAATTGCAAACATAACCTGCCCATCTGTGTCTAAATACCTTCTCTGTTCACATGTTGTTCACAGCGTCCCGTGGCCACGGCTTTGCTCAGGCAAATGCAGGAACCCAGTTTCCCATCCTTTAAATACCTGCTGCCCTGCGAGAGACACAGCCAGCTCTTTCTGTCCTCAGAGCAGGAGCACAGTGCCGTATTCTGGGACTCGGACAAAGACGAAAGGTTTGTTTTTTCATGTGCTCAAGCTGGAGCCTCTGGTCTTTAGTCTCCTGGAGTAATCAACACTAACATGGTTTTTAAACTTTCCCCTTCAAAGATCCATGAAAAATCCTGTTTTCCTTGTCTGTAGATTGTTAAATTGCCTTTTTCTAGCAGCTTTTGCTCATAGTTATTATCACATAAAAGCCTTTTTGTAAAAACCTATTTAGGTCCCTGAATAAGGGGAACAGTAATGGAAACCTACAATTAAGGTTACTGATGAAAAAGGTTTTTCAGTCATGTTGTTCATTTTAGATGTTTGAAAGTTTATTTTCCCCTTGACAAACTGTATCGAAAATGGACGGTACGTAACTGAATGGTTTAAAATTAGTTTGGCAAAGTAGTTAGAAAATCAGTGTTGTAGCATATGTAGATTTTATTTTTAAATGGTCAAAGGATTCCTAGAATATCACGGTTAAAATAAGATGGTACTTTTATAAAAGTCATAAAGTACATGGTATATCTGCACACACAATGCTTATAGGAGGGGCTAGTGTTACCATCTGTAATTTATGTTTTTGGTTGAACACCACAACAATACAGGGTTCCAGGGCAGTGAAGTCTAGGTTTTATCTCGACATAGTTGTTACCTATTATCACTTCTCCGTAAAGTACTGTTCAGTAACGGCTGTCAGAGCCAAGCAGAGCATGTCTGAAGGATACGTCTGGGCCTCATTAACCATTGGAAGAACAGGAGCGAGTTTGTCTGTAATGGTTACGGAAGATGTTTGTGCCTACTGATAACCCAGCTGTCCTGCCCTCTGCAGTGCAGTATAGAGCCATGTCAAAAGGCCTGCATGATTAAACTGAAATGTAGCTACAGTGTTACTCTTTGTTTGGAAAAGCAAGTTAGACAAAATGGAGAGCTTACCTATCAGTTGGCATACAATCTGTGCAGTAAAATAAAAAAACCTTGGTAACATTTACTTTCTGGGACATAATATAAAAGGAACCAGAGCACATAACGGTGAAAATTATGTTTTTGTTGGAAGCACAGTGGAAGTGGAGATTTTGTTCGTTCTATATTTGTTTAATGCTTTCTATTGCAGGAATTACACAGTGGTGAATGTAGACAAAGGCCAAATGGAAGTGCTGAGAATGGCCTGTCCTGGAATGAAGCTCAGTTGCCAAATGAAAATAGAAAATACTCTCTGGACAGCAACTGAGGTGAAATTCTGCTCCTCTGTATGAAAAGACATGAGTTTTGGAATCAGAATGCAAAATCAGATTTTAAAAAATAGTAGTTGTTCCTAATCATGTCTTATTTAATATTCCTGCCTGAATTAAATGCTACCAAATTATTTGTATAGTTTAAATCCATAACAGAACAAAACAAAAAGGTCAACTGCTAAAGCCCCTTTGGTTGATTGAATTCTTTAATATTGTAAACGCTGGAATCCCATCTAGTTATGGCCTATTTGATGAATTAACAGTTCATTCAAGTAGTCCTTCCATATCTCTTCAGCAATTAGTAGTTGGCATTATTATTATTTTTTAATATTTTTATTGCAGTGTGAGAATGTGCCCTTTTGCCTGCACAATGTTGTCTCAAAGACTGCAGAGGTCTAATTCAAATGTGTGTTTTTTATTTCTAGGACCAGAATATTTATATTTACAGTTTGAAGGACATGTGTCCACTGAGTCACCCACAGAAACTGCTTTCCTGCCCTGCCATAGTTACCTGCTTATTTTCAGTGCCAGCAAAAGAAGAGGTAATAACCCAGCCTGAATTCTACTTGAAAGTCATAGTGTAGCTTTTTGGTGGCGATATTAAAACGTAATTATTTTAGGTGAATACATTAGTGTGTGTGTGTATATATATATATATATATATTTTTTTTTTTACTGATTTGATACTGACTTTTTTAAAACCTGAAACTTGTTTTTTGTCTCACAGTATTGGATCAGATTTAATTGCACACATAAAGGTGTTTCAGCCAGTGTGGGAAAGTAGGTTTTATGGTCCCTTACAGGAAAGTCTCCATAATGACCTCTCCTCCTACTCCCCACCCCCCTGACCTGGGTATCTATCTTGATAATTAGAAAGCAGATTGACCTATCCAGGTGTCTCTTATAGTCCAAACTTTCCACCATCTTTGCAATTCACCACAAATAGTTTTAAGCACATGTTTCAAAACATATACAACTTTGATGTTTATTACTTTATAGTCTGGGTCTTTAGTTGTGTCGCAGTGAAGTTAAATGTCAAAAGTGGATTTCTGTATCTCATCGGTGAGGGTCATAAAACAGAAGTCACTGTGTCATAGAAGTCCAGCTAGACGTCCTTAAAACACTTTGGCCTGATAAACTGCTGTACCCAAACAGTAATGGTGAATACTAAACCAATGAAGGAAGGAAAGAAAGAGGAGAGAGAGAACTGGTTAGCCTTTTGTAGTCCCAATGTTTTGGAATTAAGTCACATTAAGAGGTTTATTTTTTGTCTGTTTTGCATTTAAGAAATCCCTTCAGGCTCAAGAATAAAATGTACAAACTTCAGAACAAAATACAAAATATAAAGTACAATAGAAAACTGTATTTTGTTTAAGACTTGGCAGAGTGATAAAATAAATAAATAAAATAAAGCAGGCATAAAGACTTGAAGACATGGGTACTGAGGAGACTGCACTACAGATGTGTTGCTTAAATGAACTGCTGAAAATGTCTGTCCTGTGAAATGTAATGGCTCCTATAAACATGGTCTTTCCACCCTTTTATGTGCTTAGACCCTGCCACTGGTGTTTGTGGGCATGGCCGACGGTCTGATAGCGGTGTACACGTTGATCAATGACATGCCCCATGACCGAGAGTCCTACCTCTGCTCCCACACGCTCAACAAGTCCTTCTTCAGGATTGTGGACGACGACCCGCGGCAGAGGCCATACCCCGTGACGAGCATGGTGCTGGTGAAGAGCGGCTCCGAGCTTTGGTACAACAACGGCCCCGGCATCCTCGTCATCGACTGTCTGACGCTGCGGCCAGCTAAACGTCTGGATCCTTACAGCGCGCCTTCCACGGTGATCTCCTTAGCTTCTAATTCAGGCTGCTGGGGAGAGGAGGCCGTCTGGTGCGTCGATGACCACACCAACACCTTGCTCATGTACCACGCGGCGAGCTACCAGCTGTGTGCGCGGTACTACTGCGGGGACTCCAACCCTCTCCGAGACATGTTCACCATCCAGAACCCGGGAGGGGGGATCTCTGCCTCTCCCACCACCCCCGAGAAGGGCCCTGACCCAGGCAGTCCTGGTGATGTGACCATCATCTACAACGAGGAGGCAGGAACTCAGATCATAATGCACCAGGACTCCTTGACAGACTACTGCTCCATGTCCTCGACGTCTTCTGAGCAACAGCTGTGTCACATAGACAGGTCCAGCTCGGGGGTCCTGAGCTCTCTGGCCAGCTCCAGCAGCATGCCCTTCTCTACAGACTGTGAGGACCTGGACCGCATGCAGGAAGTGACTGGCGACCCTGCCCTCCCCGAGACCACTGATGCTCCCCTGCTGAATGAGACCCCAGAGCACCTGCAGGCGGTGAAAGTCCTGGCAGTGAAGGACACCTTGTGGATCCCAAGGTAACATCCGCTTTTTGTTTATTCTGTCCGTGTTTGCGAAAGGGCAGGCAGTACGCTGCCATGCGCATGGGGAATATCTAATCTCTTTTTGAGGTTCAGATGTCAGCCATTACATCCATATTAAAGATACAACGTCAGCAAAAACACTCTGGTACGTGGACTGTGGTCTGTGCAAGTCATATTTGACTTTCAGAAGTACAAGAAATATTTAAACCCTTCAAATACACAGCTGAGTACATTCATTCTTGTCTGTCAACATTGATAATTATCTCGGACAAACATGCTGACACTAAATGCACTTGTTATTCCTGGAACGTTTTCCTTTCTAAACTGCAAAGTTAATTGTAATATTTATTTATAAAGTACTTGGTGGCACATCCATTTTTGTTTGGCTGTATTCCCATATGTGAGAAATATAGCCAAATGCAATACCAAGACTTAAAGGGCAGAGAGAGGTCTTGTTGTGTTCGAGATCTGCAGGAGGGAATTGGTTAAAGTGAGGGTGGCCAAATCCAGCCCTCAAGGGTCACATGTCCTTCTGCGTCTCATTCCAGCCAGAGTCTTAATTACTCCCTTCAACCAATTATTTGTCTTAACTGGATTAATTTGACCCTTTCCTCAGGTCTTAAGCAGGTGATGCTTTAAACAGACTTATAAAATGTAGGTCTCAAGGACTGACCTCGGCCTGCCCTGGGATAAAGCAGGCAGGCTGTGTAGTATTGCCAGTGTGTGCCTGGATCCCGTGTAATCTGTGTGTGTGTGTGTGCAGGAGCGGGGGGGACGTGATGGTAGTCGAACTGGAGAAGCAGATGGACGTCCAGAGAGGAAGAGTGACCGCAGTGCTGAAGGCAGCAATCAACGCTCAGCACGGGTGAGTCCCGCTCCACTCCGCGGTGTCGCCATGCGCTGCCACTACCAGCATCAATTGCTTTAAATTGGAAAACAAACTTATACATTTATAGATGATGTTCCTTTTTCTTGCAGGAGCAATTGTTTAAGTTAATTGAACTAGAAGCATTTCATGTAATGTAATCTGAGTGCATATTTCCTGATTTAGTTTAAAATCTTAAAATACATAAAATAATTAAAATCCTGTAACGGTTCTGCTTGAGTGATGTCCCATATACACTACAGATCCTTCCGTCATGTCATATCCAAACCTGTCAAATGTCTTCCTTGTTTGCAGACTTGGTTAAAAAGAAATGTATGCATTAATTTGCTGATTCAGCAATTCAGCTTCAATAAGGCACACAGAGATCATTCATCATGTAGTTAATGACTTGGTTGACTCTGTAATTATTTCTATAAAAGTTCTACCAGCTGTTTTCCTTTAAAAAGGACTTTTTGTTCAAAGTTCATATTTAAGCAATGGCGTTTCACACCATTATGCTGTAAATGGCTATAAAAGCCAGTTCCTTTAATAGAACCATAAATCATCACCCACCTGTGTTGCTGCTCAATAATGCATTTGTTACTTTTAAAATGATCGTGGCAGTTATAAAGCATTTAGTCACTTACAGAGACTGTATGATTGAGTGATGGTATTTCAGTGAAGATTTACTTTCATATCTTATATATATATATATATATATATATATATATATATATATATATATATATATATATATATAATTATGTAATAATATTAGTTGTTAATTAGTAATTATCATTACATTTTGTTGTATCTTTATAAATGTATCGAGTGTAATGGACAAAAATATAATCTTAATATACAGAAATGTTGAATATCGTATTAAAGGTGGGGCCTTTTTCATTGAGCCTGAATATCCTGGCACAGTTACTCGGGTTACACTGCCTCAGGGTGTGTCATTTCTGTCTGTAGTGTTCTTCACAAGCACAACTGAGTGTTTTATCAGCTACGAAATCACCAAATTAAATCCAGAAATGCTTCCTTTTATATTAAAAACAAAAAAGACACAATGGTAATATTGTAAAAGAAAATAGTTATTTATTAGATCAAATGCTTTTTGTTTTGTTTTGGGGTTTTTTCCAGATTAAATTCAGAGTGAGTTTCTTAGTGGCTTGTGCCATGGACTCCAAATAAACAGGGTGTTTGTGAAGCAAGTGCCCTCTGAAGGAACTGCTTCCTAGTAACGCCTTAATGATTCTAGGAAGAGTCGCTACATGTTTTTTTTTTCCTTTTTGTTCAAAAAGTGAAATGCCCCCTGTCTTTCCCTAGGATGCTGGTAGAGGCTGCCGTAGTTGCAAAGGACACTGTTGTGTGTGGCTTTCGAAACGAAAACATGGAGTGGTGCCTGGCTGTCTGGAGGGGCTGGGGAGCCAGAGAATTCGAAATCTTCTACCAGTCCTACGAGGAGCTGGGCCGCCTTGAGATCAGCATGAGAAAAAGAAGGTAGCTCTTGTGTGGCACGGGATCGGAGCTCTGTGAGCGACACGCTTGGGGGAATAGAGACTGACAGGCCTCAGTGTTCGAACCAGAGGGCAAGCATACTTTGACATCAGCAGCACAGGGTGGGAGAGAGGGAGAGAGGCGGGGGAGGGAGAAAATCGGGCCTCCCCTGCCTGCTCCCTGTCAATGCCATGTGTGTAGCTGCTGGGGATGGCAGCTCTGTAAGCTACCTGCATGACATGGGGTCGTCAACAACACACTACACTAGTATGTTTGCATCCCCGGGGCAGAGACTGCAGGAGACAGTCTGCATTCAAACTGGACCTTTTTTCCCGGGGCCTTCAGGAAAAACACAGAAAACTAAATACTGAATACATTAAATTGCATGATAGTTTTCTTCTTGACCGTCATACATACTTTGGGGAAAATACAGCATCTAAGAAATTATTGATAGTTAAAATTGTTTCTCTCTTTATTAAATAGCACCCTGTATACCAACATATTTAAGATGAGCTACAGTATGCAGAAAGTTCAGGAAAGAGAGAGCTGAAGGATTATCAGCCTTAGTTAAAAAAAGAAACTGCTCTAATGTACAAAGACTAAGTGTTTTGGTTTTGGTGCCAGAGAAAATGTATGTAGCTTATTCTGTCCATAGTAATAAGGGTTGTGGAATTTACAGTGTAATGTACAATACAAAATGTATATGATGATATTATCTGCATGTGTAAATAAAACTAAACTGCACTGTACATATGAAAATAAATATCTACCTGAAACGGTCACAGGAAATAGACTATTATAATTATTATTAGTAGTATAGGTGGTGGTGGTAGTAGTATGAGACTGAATCAAATCAGCTTTCTTCAATGCAGAATTTGATCCAGCAAATGAAAAATGATATCTTCATACAGAGCTAAACTGTAGTACTACCTACTTGAAGTAGGTAATTGTCATCTCTCTATTGAATAATAAATAGGGACTGTATTTACCCACGTTAAATTAAGTGTCTGAAGCTCATAGAGTATAATTGTACGGCCTCACCTGGTCCTAGTTATAGTATTTTAGAGTTGGAAACTGTAAACAAACTGCTTTTGATTCACCTGGCCTCACTCAGTGGTGTGTGAGAGTCCAGTAAAGAAAAGCAGTTTTATATTAACATCATGTATATTTTAAATTAAAAAACAAATGTTAAAATAGGTAACAGTCTCATTTTCAAATTAAACAAATGCAATGACGGTATAGAACTAGAACTGGATTTGTCAGGAAAAACCCTCAAATAGTTTCCTCGGAAATGCTTAAATGGAGATTGGACTTTTTTCCCATGTATAATACTTCTTTCTGTGCTTCAGTCCGAGACTGAGTCATGCCATCATCCTACAGCTGACAAGGCAAGGCACTAAGTGAATTTGGTCGATACGTGTAGCGGCACTGTCCGCACTCCCTCCGACGAGGAACGTGAGCCACTTGTTATTGACGGTTATTGAGGATTCACCTGTGGGAGTGGCAATGATTTTTGAAGGGAGTCAATATGGTTTCAGTAGCCCATTTGTCAAAAATTAACAAGCATGGCCCTGCACATCAACAGGCACGACTGTGGCCATTTGCAGGAAATACTCCCCTTGTGTAGTGTTGGCCAACTCTGGTCTCGCTCTGGTCTATCCCAAACAAAGCTCATCAGCAGTCTGAACAGCGGCAGGAAAGCGCTTTTCCAATCCAACCCCCCAGGGTCACAGCCAAGATGGTTTGATAAGTCTCTTCAGACATAGGAAAGCGATTAGTGTTGTGGTAAAGGTTGGGGGAAATGAAAACCAGAAGACCCTATGGCCCTGAAGAACACCGATCCAGAAGAGCCTGGCCTTTTCCCAGTATGCCAGGTTGTAAACAGCGGTTTCAGATTTCACTGTCTGCTACACACTTGTGATAGAAGAATTGAAAGAAACCACATTAACCTACAAATTTAACCAAGATAAATTATTTTCAATGTCCTCCATGCATGTTAGGGAGAAAAAAAAAGTAGTGATGGGCTTTTTGGGAAGGGATTTTTCAACCCCTCACAGCTTGTAAAACACAGTTTCATTATTTTAAATACTGTTCTTACCTTTAAATATTTTAAAAGCTATGATCAGAGTTTACAGACTACAAGACACGTTGAAACAGATGGCCCTTCTTCCCAGTGTAATGGAGATACCTTGCAGCTGGGGCAAGGCCGAGGAGAGACAGCTAAAGCAGTGTGGAGTGGGAATCCAAAGAGTTGCTCCCAGCCTCCAACTGCAGCTCCTCTGAAAGCACCACTCTCACAGAGGCAGCAAATACTAACCAGCTATTGATGCATGATTGATGAATTAAAGCAAGTGATGACAGGGCATGCACCTGGATAGTAAAATTTTAAAAAGGCTGTTATGAAGCTGCCCATAACCACAAATTAATGCAATTACACAGCACTGATTGAAGACTTTTGACCTTCAAGTGGGAGGAGGGAGTTGTGGGGTGGAAGAAGAAAAACCTGTAAAGGCCCTCTCCGAGGCTTTGTGAATGTGGCCTTTTATCTACAGGGCCAACCTGCCTGTGGCAAGGATTAATTTACTGCTGCTAATTAGTATGCACAAATAATTGTCAAATATTTCGTTCAATCTGAAAGAGATTTAATGTGGGTTGCTGTTCTTTTGAAGAGGAAATGAAAAGGAAAGCATGTGGGCCCAATTCTGCAGTAACACCAAAAGAGCTGCAGAAAGGCAGCTAGAGTTTGTGTCGAGAGAGAGAAATGCAATGGTGTTTGTTTTACAGGTGCAGTACGTGGCAGCCCTCTTAGTGAGCAGGGTGCTGTAATTAGTGACGCCTTCAGTTTCGTCACGGGTGGAGTTGTGGCAAACGGCATGGTTGTGGCAAGAAATTGGCCGAATTCCTAATTTCTCTGCCCTCAATCTCATTCTGATGCACGGCGCCTTCCAGAGCAGTTTGACTGGGTTATATAAGATTTGTGATTTATTGAGACAGTCAAAGTGGCTGACAATCCCGCGTGTTACTATAGAGATCATTAGGGTGAATATTTCATTGACAATGCTGGCTGTCAGAGCAGTCAGTTTCCTGGTGCCCTGATAAAACCGCCTCAGAGAATGATGTTTTATTGACTTGTGCCTCAGTTCTGAGGATCAGCGCGGGCTGCCATTGCTTCTCAGCTCAGCTCTGTGGCTCTGTGTAGCTGGACTCCGTGATGGTCAAACGGACAGGAGAGGGCACTGCAATCCTGAAGTGACCGCACTCTTCAAGAGCACATCTCAGAGCCATGCCATGTCATGTCACTTGTTCTCTGTTTAAGCTATACAGGTATAAAAGTGAACCATTTACAAAACTTCTGCCTTTACACGTGTTTCAGATGCTTCTGATATTTGCAGATTCAGAGAAGAGATTTTTTGTTGCGGTTTTGTTGTCCATGTACAAATGGAGGCGCTCTGTGGTGCAGTACAGCAAATGATAACGTTTTTACATTTCTCACCACCAAAGCAAAGAAACCGCTCCTAAAATCTAACATGTTAAGAAATAAACATTAGAAACACACCAATTAGAATCTTCAAATGACTGAATAATGTGTCTCCATGTATGTGGTGTGTCCTGGCCTGTAACTGGACTGTGCTAATCATGGAACCGCTTTGCATTATTTGAAATCTGTGGGGGGTGGCTGGGGTGTAGGGTGCTGTATAAAAATGAATCTGTATTGCACTTTATTGTAAGTAATTATGAGCCAGGCAATTTCAATTAAACTGGACCCATTTGGCTCTGTCAAGTCCTATGGTGCTTTTTGAAGGAAGGGGGTAAACCAATTGTAAAACCGCAAGGGGCCTGGCTAGTAACACTTTCCATATGGTGGCCAGCCTTCTGGGGCGGCCTCCTCCTGAGAGGCCAAGATGGGCAGCACCATGGGAAGCCCCGAGGAGGTAAATTACAGCCTTGACACCGCCTTCCTCCGAGCCGTTTCGCTCTCCCTCTTAGGAAATTCACGTTTTCAAAGTTGACAATTAAATTGGGCGTAATTTGTTAAGCCTGAAAGAAATAAATACATCATCCAGAGCCACCATGTGTGCAGCAGTCCTTTTCGCCATGACACTAGGGTTTGTTACTCGACTAAACCACCCTGGCTTTCTATGGCCTTCCCACAACAAGAGCTCCGGACATTGTGATGCACATGGTGCTATGGGTGCAGTCCTAACCCCCAGCCAGGTACAGTACAATGGACACCACTCAGCACCCTCTGCCCTGCCACACTGTGTGGGCTGTGTTTATCCCGGTGCAGTCACATGCAAGTGCAAACTGTAAGAGAGATTTTGTAAGTGTGTGGAGATCCAGTCAGATAATGTGAAGAGATGCAAGTATTGCCTTCTCCACAGGCAGCTTTTATACAAATCCTCTGCTCTTATCAGACACTGCTGCACAGTAAAAAGTAAGAATGTGGGTTTTTTAGATAATTGTGATGGTTTTCTATAGTTCCTCTTGTAGTGTAAGGTTACATTCATTAGTGTCTGTTTCACTGTGTGTTACTTTGTGTGAGCATTGCAATAATCTGATCACACAGGCAGAGCTGTACTGTCCCTCAGCTACGCAGACCTCTTCTGCAGTTCTTTGCACAAAAACCGTACACCGAAGTCTGGTCCTGGAGGGCTGCTTATTTCTGGTGTTCCGGGTTTCTTTGATTCATCACCTAAAGACGTGGAGAAGATGGTCACTGTCTCCAATTAAGAGGTTAAATAGTTTAAAACTTGGGTGTAGAGCAAAGAAATGCAAGCTTAAGACTCTTGGAGACAGTCATCCTGTACACACAATATACAGTGATTCAGTTAATTCATAGATTGTAAAAGGAACAATTCAAGATGCTGGTGGCTATAACACCTTCCTAATATGAAATTAAACAATTAAAGGGTGGATGATTTAGAACTTGATGAGCCAGTCAATTATAGTTACACCTATATATCTTTATAGACACCGGTAAATCCAGGTCTGTTTTGTGCGTCACTGGCAGAATGTAGCCTTTGTATAATTCTCCAACCTGTAGCACAATGGTTCCCAACCCTAGGCTCGGCGACACACCGTCCTGCTAGTTTTTGTTCCTACTGAGCTCTCAGTTACTTAATTGAAGTAATTATTGGCCTAGTCAGAGCTTATCAATCATTTTAATCCGTTGGGAAATTTCAAATTATGTAAGACACCTAAATTCTCCAACGTTTTTTAAATTAAATAATTGAAGTCAATTTAAGCCAGTAATTAGTTTTCCATGAAGAAGTTGAAAGCTCAGGAGGAACAAAGAACTTCCATTTCACCACATCATTATATTTTATCATTATTTATTTAGGTATGCAGGTAAATTACAGACTACCTTAAAACTATGAATCAAAATTATATTGGCGTTCACATGCTCTCACTCAATAAAGTAATCACTGCCAATTAGTTCTGTTCATCGCTTATTTGCCAAATCAGTAAAGGGCTTTTCTTTTTCATGGGGTGCAGTATGTTCTGTTTTTTGTTTTTTTTCCAATTATTATATTTTAAAAGAACAGTCATTTATTTGGCCACTCTATAGACCGTGTAAAATTGGAGGACTGATTTTATAACTCTGCAGCTCTCAGTTATTAAAATCACACACACCGAAGAGAACCAAAATTTGCATTCATTTTTTCCTTCACTGTCTCCGAAGCTCTGTGCCCGAGTCCACAATTCATTTGCTTCCAACTTTTCTCTCGATTTTTGGCCTCTGCTGTCCTGAAAATTCCTCATGTGTGTCAGGCTCTGCATGTCATTAGGAGAGTAAATGTACTGAAAAGCAGGCGGCTTAAATGTGCCCAGTCGTTGAGAAGAGAGTGTTTTGGAGAACTTTAAACTCCCTTTTCACTAAATCATTCAGTTTTTGTATTTTTATTCCCTAGGTGCGCAAGTCTAGAATGGAATGCCTAGAAGTACTTTAAATCTTTACCTCTTCTCTTCTCTTCTATTCCTCATCTTAACAGAGCCTCCTCTTTAGCGGAGTACGGAGAGAAAAGTTTTGAAGGACTTAGGCTGGTCTCAAACACACCCTTGTATTCCCTAGGAGTGCCGTTACTGAATGTGGCACTCGAGAGCCTCACGGGATGCCTCGGACCAGGTTCACGTAGGTGGGTTTAGTAGGTGAAACAGTGACAAAGATTCTCTCTAAATTGTGTGATGCAACATCTTGGTGACAGGAGATTTAAGGTTATTAAAACAAAGGATAGAGTTACCATGAAGACTGTGGCTCTTGTTACACAATGCTTGGAAACTGTCAGCACACTGTAATGAGAAGGGAGGAAAAAAACAAACTAATAATAATAATATGCACCTTTGCTTTTCTCCAAGCTTGAACAATAGTCCTGTTGTTGTGCGTTGCTGCATGCTGTTCAGTGTCTCGGGGAGATTTGGCGTGCGCTAAACTCGGGGAAACTTCTCTGCTGTTGTGCGCTTGCTTCCAGAGAAACGAGAAACGTGCTTTTGGCAAGAAACGCATGACTTATGTCATCATTTTTATTTTTTTATTTTTTTCTAGCAGCAACAGTGCTTTATTTATGACAAGGTTTAGGGTCGACGATTTTCAGGATGTCATTTCTTAGAAGTGTTTATTTACTCCTCGGAATTTGAAAATCTTTTTGGTTTGTTATTCACCATCTTAGCTGGAAAACAATTCATGCAAAAACTTGCCGAGGTTGAAATATCAAGCCTCAAAATAGCATATCTGCAATTAGTGCATATTTGTTACTCTCAGTCGTTGTGATCTTCACATACTATTCCTTGAACAATCGACTTTTCATTAAAACAGGAATGTAATAGGTGGTAAGTCGGTGCCTATGAGAACTTCCTTATGAGAAAAAAGCAGGATTAACTTTGCCAGACAACCACGATCATTTGTGCAGTGCAGTGGATACTGAAAGATATGATAGATGTTAAGAGGGGTTAACTTTTTACTGCTTGAGCAAAATAAGAAATTAAGCTGAACAGGGCTGTGACAAATTCATAGTTAACACCCTGCATTGTTTCAAGCCCTTGCATACCTTTTACGTTACAGTTCATGGTTATATCCAAACCTATATATCTCGTGGACAACTTGCTCAATGAGAAACTGTAAAAGCCATGTGTTTGACAGATGACAGGAACAGGGAGGATGCTCATTTGAATAATACCTGAGAAATGCATCACATTGTAGAACTCATGCAGCTAACTCAGGCAATCAACTCTGAACTTGTCCCAATGGAGGAAGCGGCGGGCCGAGTTTGACAGATTGTTTCAAGATAAGCCACCTTTGTGTCCTCATAGAGATGGAAAGCACACCCAGAGCCCTGCAGGAAGTGGGGGGGGGGAGGGGCGGAAATCGTTTCCATTTTACCCTTAAGGAACGGCAACAGTTACATCTAATCAAAACAATGTGCGGAGAAATAAACACGCATTTAATTTTTGTTCCTCAGAGCGGCCTGGATCCAGCGGTTTGTGCCCAGAAGAGCGATGTGTTCCATTACCAAACATGTTATGTAAAACAATGTATGTACAAAGCTCAAAAAAGGGCTAATCAGCATAATCCATAACTAATGGATTTGCGCCAGCCTTTCAGTTCTCCAGCAGCTGAGTGGAAATCATAAGCAGTCCTCAACTTCAGTGTTTCAGACAATGGCACATTTCCGAACAGTGACTGCCATGTCACTGTTCTTGATAGAAGGGTTATGCAATATATATATATATGCTACGGTCTTTCAGATTGTGCTGTGGCTTATATTTCTGTATGTGATGTTTATACTTGTAGTCACTTGACATTTTCCCTGGAAATGCTGACTTGGAAATGTTGGACCGGTCATTATTATTGTATATGCAAAAACTATTTTATTTTTTAATTCCATGAGTTTATGGCTCTTACTTTCAGGGTTAAAATAAAACAATAAAACATTTGCGTGTTGTCAGCACCCGCAAATCTGAGGTGAATATGAGACTTAAGGCTAGAGAAGCCATTCTAGCTTTCCTTCAGTCTGCCTTTTGACTTCAAGCTGATGACAGATAATAGAGGGTGTTATTCCAAGCACTAAAGAGTGAACATTTTGCCTTTGTCACTGGTCCTTGAAACTCATGAGAAACAGTGACTTTAAAAGCATGCCATGCTGTCTGAACCCCACTCTCCACAGGACCCAAAACTATTGCCAGAGGAGCTCATAAGACAGAGCCAGAGAGAGAGGCGTTGATCAGACCATGTTCTTTTGCAGTTAAAGATACACAATTCAATTCACACATTTCAAGAACTTAACAGGCTGAGAGGTTGTATTGTATTGATACGAATATGGAAAGTCTAAGGTGTAGGTTGTGGCTTGACCTTTGGCATGCATTACTAGATTGTGTTTGAGCGGACTCTGCCAATTAAACTGTAACACTTTTATCTTCAGAAGTACCTCTACATGTCTACCTTCAGATCAGACCTGAGAGATTTCAGATTTTTGGCAGAATTCCGAGATTTAAGCATTGTCGACATAAACGTAAATCCGCTAGGAGGGAGGGGGGATGAGGACAGAGAACATCTTATGTGTGCATGTGTATGTATACTGGTACAGGAGCAATGCCTTAGGGACAGTTACATAAATGCAGAGAGTGGATTTCATGTAGTTTGTTGTAGCCGTTGATTGGCCAGTTCCTCATCTAATATGGATGATGAATGCAGCGCAATGTAGATCTTGTCCATCATTTCCAGCAAGGCGAATGTTGTTGATGCTCATGATTTTTCAAGGATAAAAGAGTTTTATTAGTTAAAAACTAATTTTGGGGGTCTTTGTTGGAAGAAAACATCGACATTCATCATTTACAGCTCGTGTAAAGCTAGGGGATTGCATTCAGAAAACTGACACTCCTTGGAAAATGATTTGCGAGTGGTGTACATGTGGCAATGACATCAGACAAAGGCTACATACCATCATTGCAACTCTTGTATGACGTCATGTAATAAAGTGTACTTTTGCTTTTTATTTTTTGTAACCAGTCCATCTATTGAGTGATATTGAATCTATCTAGATCTTTTTTTTATACCAGTTTAATTTATTATAAAGAGAATACAAGTTGTATTTTTATTTCCATTGCCCACTGTCCTCTTTTGGGCTTTGTCATTTCTCCTGTAACATGTAATAACTTTGAAAATTAATTTGAAAATTGTTTTATTCGAATACCTTTATGCTGATCATTGATTAGGTTCACTGCTTATTTTGTATCATTCTAGTGCCAGATACACTCAAGAAATGGCCAACTTGGGACCACCTGTTAGAGTGTGTCCTTGTACCTGACAAAATCCTAGCTGTGCATGCCTAAGACTTACCTTGCAAATGAGGTCCATGAAAAGGTCCATTATTATGAGCTGGCACTATACTATTAGTGGATCCACCCAATATTGGCAAAAACAAATAAGCTCTTGGGACAATCTGTTTTCAGTAGGCTTCAGTATCTCCCCTTCCCCCAGGTCAGTATTTCAGCCCAAGTTATGGTCTTCACACCAGTTCAGTATGGAAAACGAAGCTTCACTCAACTGTTCTTTGGACAATTAATTGCAATAGGATGTGCAGATGCCTATAAGAACGTGACTTTAGTTCTCAGTGTTAATGAAAACCAGATGACGGTACACAACTGTTTTTAATTAAATACCTTGCCTTGTAGATGCAGCAATGACTGATTCATATTTCTGACTGGTGTAGACTCGGCATAGATGGATTACCTGGACTCAATAACTCTCCCCCAGTGCCTTCATCCCTGCTGTAAGAAATAAAATAATCATTACCTACAGCCACTAAACTCTGGACCCCACAGGGCGGTCAAAGGGCCCTTTTCATAACAGTTCTCAGGAGAATTACAGAGGGAATTAAAATCTAAACAAGGGAACAGTTTTGAGGTTATGATGACCCTCGAGTTTCACTGGACTCTTTCTTTTTCTCTTTCTGGAATCGACTCTTCTTGTTCTTACAAAGATTGACTGATGACAGTTGTGACACAAACCCTGTAGGATTGAAAAAAACTTCACTTCAGCTTAGGTCAGTCTGGTAAGCAGTTAGGGTGGCTTTTCCTTGTAAAAACACAGAATACATAGAAAGGGTTTTTGAAAAGGTGTTCCATATGTTTCTCATTGGAGGCCTAGTGGTGTTACTTTCCATAAAAACAAAAAGGGGTTTTAAATGCCAGGCACAGGGCACAGTTAATATGGATTTGAACATATATTTGTGATCCCTGAAAGTCACCTATTCTTAGTTACCTTAAAATATAACCCTTTTATCTTGCGGTCTGGGTTGTTCAATAGAAAAACAGTGCGGCCTCACTGGTGACTCACTAATGCAAGGAAGCTACACAATGACATCGGTCTCTATCTGTTATGGGATATTGGACAGCTGTACTGCATTGACCTCCGCAAGGGGTAACTTGTGAGTTTTGCAGACTGGCAGCTAAACTCACAGTGTGTTACCCTGGAGCAATCCACTGGGTCAGGTAGAGGCTGTTGGCGGGGGGGGAGCTTTTAATGAGGTCAGAAGTCAGACAAATGCATTGATCGTGGTTTCCGTCAGGCTGGTAGGAGGTTAAGATGGGAAAGTTCAAACAAGGGGATGTGATCTATAAAAGTAGGAAATTAGGAGGAAATTGAGAATTCATACATACTTAATGTTCACAGACGGTCAGAAACATGTGGAAAAGTTTATCTGGGAAGGCAATTAAAGTCTTTTTTTTTTTTTTTTTAAGGGAAAACTGGAAAAAGCAGGGAAGTAGATATTTATTCCTAATATAATTTCCCTGCAACCACATCCAGTGCTGGAATATGTCTTCCATTCTACCATCTGTGCCAACAATACCAGCTGAGCCTTCTTAACTCTGAACTTTGGATCTCTGTTTAAAAGTGGATGTTCCTGGTATTATTTGTTTCCGCTAATAGCAGATAAATATGTACCTTCAAGTTAATATCACATCAGTCGGTCTGTCTAAATATTAGGGAGAGGGAGAGAAATTGTAGGAAAGGGTTACCACAAGCACCAGAGATGGAACTGGTTTTCATGTTTAGTCAGGGCCTTAGTTATTGACTGAGATGATTAATGTGACACAGAATACCACTTCTGTGTCAATAATATTTTTAATGACAAGCTTAGGGACAATTAAGGAACACTCAGACTCCTTCCTTTCTGGACACTAGATTGTTTGCATGTGTTGAAGCCACTGGTGTTAATTACAAAGAGGTTAAGAATGAATGAAGACCATTTAACTTTGAAAGTGAAAGGAGTGAATTATAGCAACACAAATAACACTACAATGAAGGGTGGCACTTGGCATTCATGGGCAAAAACACATTCTTAATATGTAAGGTTAGGGAATCTGTCGAGAGACACCCCCTAATTACTTTACTTCATATATATGGATATGCAAGTGCTTCAAATTGCTGACACAATGACTCTGCTTCTGCTTTGGTTTTATTTCCATGTTGGTGTGGAAGCTTTTATTGGTACGGGTTCTCTTTTTGGCAAATCCAGGGAAAGAAAGCATGAGAAGTTACCATATACTAGTTAATTAGTCTTTCATACAAAGTGCTGTAACCAAGCAAACGGCAGCTTCATTTGAAATTGGACTTTCTTTTGAATTCCCTGCAACTCAGCTGCTATATTTTAATAGTAGTAGTAGTAGTAATTATTATTATTATAAATATATACACAATTAATAATTAAGGACACTAGCTGGGGTCTAATCAAACTTTTAAAAAACTGCCAACAAATGTCTGCTTGACAAATGCTTTCCAAAGGCACACAGGAGAGGACTGAAGTGACTGAAAAGGCAGATCTCTTTCTTCCGGCCCCCATCACAGGCTGGTTTCTCTGAAAACACTTTGTAGGGGCTGACTATGATAAATGTCACTTTTCCAGAAGCCTCTTGACCTCATTTTCACTGCATAAAAATAAATGTCACAGTGATGTTTACAAGATAACATCTTTGGGCTGGGTTGCAAAACATATTGCTTAAGAGGATACAAACTCTCAGACTGCTGGGGAAGAAGGAAAGTTTCAGGCTATAAAATATACATCAAACAATGTTGAATGTTTATTAAAGTTTTTTTTATTTATTTCTTAAATATAAAACCATTCCCAGTTGAAAAGGTCTTTGACCAGAACAGAAATATCAAAAGACCCCAAAGACAAAATAATAAAAAAATAAAATTGGGAGAGCAGTCTTAACATACCCCTGGTTCAGGTAATCCAAGTACTTCACTAACACCTTAAGGAGAATTTTGGTCAATGTCCACAATGAATCTTAAATCAGAGGTAGGATAACCATGAATCCACAAGGCAGGTCACAATGCTCTCAGATTCAAAATCATTGATTATCAGACAACCTACCAATTAATTTGTTCCCAAAGTTTTCAACGTGTGCTTTGACGATACTGTTCAGTACAATGTTGATGGTGACCTCTTCTTGTACATCTCAATTGTGTGTTTACAGCGTTACACCCTCGACAAATGGAAAGACATCCATGCAAACAATACCTCAAGCAGCTGAGCAAAAACTCTTTGGAAATCCACTTACTTTTCAAAAAGTAGAAACAAAAGAAATACTACCACACAACAGTGAAAAGAAGGTTATACAATCCTTCCAATATATCAAAAGTAACAAAACATAAACCAATGATCCGATAACATGAAACTAATTGTGAAGGAATATTCAATAAATTAGACAGTCAACATGGAAATGCAAGACAATTTAAAATCCAGCAGTAACTGAGGAAATTAAGCCACAGTTTTTTTTTTTTTTCACTGAAGAAATTAGACGAAATATCGACGGAAACAAATTCAGTGTTACGCTGCATTATCCCCAAAAAACAAAATAAAAAACATTAAAACTATGGCCCATAATAATCATTAAGATTGTAACCTTTTCTCAGTTTGAGAATTTTCTTATCTTCATGCACCCTCCTGTAAACAATAAACCAATAAACATTAAACATTTACCCTCATACCACTGCTCAACATCCAAGACTACTCATCCATATAAATAGCATGTAATTTTTTTCTTTCCATAAAACATTTGTATGGTATATTACATTAATTGAACCTATTCAGAGTAGAAGGACAAACTCAACAGGGGTACATCTCATAGCTTTAAACAGTCCCTTAACAGTGCAAAACTGTAGTACAAAATCTGTAGCACAACATTGCCAAAATGTGCTGATGGATACTTCCCAATAAGTAAGCTTCAAGATTTCTTAATATGCTACTAATTACAAATGCCTATTGTTGTTGTTCCCCTTCTGGTATTAATGATTTGATTGTTTTAGGCTCATCTTCAAGAACACAACTGTTATGTTTTCAAAACCTTATCTTGAGAAACTCAAGTTTGTGTGTCTGCGTGAGTGTGTGTGTGTATTAGAAAAATTATTTCTAAAATATATCCTTGGTGTTTTATAAAACAGATTTTTCTTGTAAAAATAAATTAGGTAGTTAAAAACGACAATAACAAAAAACAAAAAAGGTCGTTGAGCTGGGTTTATGCTGTCCTCATTGATCCATTGTTGTTATTATTGCCGATTCTCCGGAAGCTAGGCTCGTTTTTCTCCAGCCACACTTCAGCCAGCTGCTGTGCTGACCCATGCGATGAAGCTTTCGAGCCCAAACACATTTTGTACTGTTTTGGATCCAGATTAGGGTCGCATACGACTGGGTGATGAACATGCACTATGCCATTGTCTGTGCTTCTAAAAGGTGTAATTCCTGCTTGGACAAATTTGTTAAAAAGGTCCACATCTTCTAATCCCCATCCCTGGATGGAGACATCAAAGCCCCCAGATCGAACCAGGTCCTCTTTATACACACAGACAATTCCGAAACCATAATGTCTCCACAACCCAGTTTTGGTAGTGAACACGTAATGGTTGTCACTTGGAACCTTCCCAGCATAAACAACCTTTGGATCGTACTGGCTAAAGATTATTGGAAAGTACGTTTGTTCTCCCAATATTGTATTGCTCCTACACCTCTTCAAGAAGTCAGCAGTAAACAGTAAGTCAACGTCACAGTAGAAAAGCAGAGAATCATTGGTGAAGTGGGAGGAGCCTATATGCAGGGCCAGCGCACGAGAGAAGGGGCCCGACACTGGCATGATCTCCATCTCAGCCTTCGGGTACTTTATATGATATTCTCTCATCAGCTCGATCTGTTTGACTCTTTCGGTATTGTTGTCTGTGCTGAACAGCAAGACCAGCAGTTTAACATTCTGATTCGGGATAAGGCAAATTTTCTCAATGTTCGCCATGAATCTCACAAAGATTTCATAACGGCCTGATAGAGGGACCAAAATATTTATTTTCTTCTCTTTGGGCTCCTTGGATTCCAAGTTGGACATGCTGAGCTGGAAAGGAACAAACATCTTGAGGGAGTTGGACAGGAAGGAGAGGGAGCCAGTGTCTTGGTTGATCCTGCTGGCCAAATCTTTGGCATCTAGCTCCTCAGCTTCCATAAACTGGATAGCACTGAAAGTCTGCTGCAAGTAAGCATGTCTCCTCACAGGAACAGTCATCGCCTTCCCCTTGTGCTTCTTGTACAGCAGGAGCAGGTCCAGGACATACTCTGCCCCATACATGGGGTTTACCCTGCGGTAGCCATACTGGATCTCCTTAAAGTCAATGACACGACCCCTTGTCTTGGCATTGGCGTTGATCATCTCCATTACCTGCATGATGATGTCATCCAGAGAAATCTTCTGAGAGGAGTCCATTCCCCTTCTGGGAGGCTGGCTGTCCACTGCAGTGAAGATGTACTTCCCTGTGATGAACTCCCACTCCAGGACTTCCTCTCGCAGATGTGGGTGGAACCTCATGAAGGACGGGGGGATGCCCAATTGCATGTCCTCCTTGTGTACCTCAGTGTTGCCGTAGCGACTCATCTGCACAATCTCGCGGTGCAGCTGGATGGTGCGGTGGCGCAGCTCGGCGATCTTGCGGCTCAGCAGGTAGCTGTGCAGACGGTATTGGTAGGGAGGGTTCTTGTTGGGGTGGAGAGTGATGGCACGGTGGATCTTGATGTTGTGCAGGTCACGGATGTAGCCTTTCTTGTTGGGTTCGTAGTTCTCATAAAAGAGCTGCTGCATCTGAAAAGATGGTAAAAGCAAAAATGTAAATAACAAATACGTGTATATATATATATATATACACACACACACACACACAGAGATATTTTGAAAATATCTAGAGAATTCAGAAAAAAGCTGAGAAGGCAAAAACATAAAGGGCTTCTATTGCGAACTGTGAAAAAGACGACTGCTGGGAAATGATAGAAACTGGTGGTTTGTGTAATTTGGACATTAAATCAGTAGATATGTGGTCTATACCCACTTGAAGAAAAAAAAAAAAAAAAAAAAAGCTTGTGTGTCATGCATTAGAAAAGTAGAGTCTTTATTGTGTATAATATACTTTGCCATTAGGTTTACTCCAAAGCCTCCCACAGCACAGCCCGGAAAGTCGTGAATCAAAGCCATTATAATATACATAACTTTGCAGCAGCAGTCTCAGAATTGAATACTACTTTTTTCCATCAAAAGTTTATTTCCTTGCCATTAGCTCAACACTGTCAATTATAATGTGTTCAAGGAGCACATTGTTGGGAATGAGTGTTGTGAAAGACCAAATATTGGGGAAGAGCAAGTCCTTGGTGGTGAATGTTTACTCAAAACCTGTCGAAGATTTAAAAACCTAATGTTCCCCCAAGGCACAGGAGACCAAATGTTTAAACTGTGGTACAGCTGTTATGGCCCCTATTGGCAGCCGCTCAACAACAAACCAAGAAGGAAGGTTCTGTGTTGTTGACATCTAATGAAGAAATTATTGGAGAGCCTGAAACCCATTCGACAAAGATGGTTACATTAAAAATGGCCCATCGGAGAGTGGAGTTTGGAGTGCAGCCACAAGCCCGGTCCCCAGAGAAGAATCACACAAGACCAGAGTGAAGAAGAAATAAAATGAAGTTTGAAAACTGAAAAATGATACCCAATTTGTGCACAGAGAGAACTTTAGTGACCTTCAACTTCTCCAATACTAGATGTGAGTTAGTAAATGTATGAAACACTCACTTACATTAGAGCCATAAGAGCATATTTATATAGTGTTAGTGAAGCCAGTTTTAATCAGTGATAATGAACTGCACAAAGAACAACTGTTTCCCCTAAAGCAGAAGCAGTTGTGTGTTGTGTGCAGTGATAGCTTCGCAATATTTAGTGTCCTATTTCTTCAGCATAGTAATTTTTTTGTACACTGAAGTCATATTGTTGAAAAATCAATACAAATTGTAACACTTTCACAGTTAGTATAATTTAAAAGACCTTGAGTGTTAAAAACAAAACAAAATAGGAAATGTATTCGAGAGCCATCGTCACTCAGAAGTGTAGTGGATTTTGTCAATAGTTTTTTTAGCAGGTTGCACAAATATTTGTCTTGTTTTTGTTTTTCAAGCTTTATCTAATATTGTTTAACTTCTGGCCAACTTTAAAAAATACTTACTGAATTACAAGAAAAATGTGAATCCCCTAAGAATGTCCTCCTTACAGCTGTTTAAACAAACTCATTACCAGTAAAACAGATGACATTACTTCTGCAAACCAATCAGCTGTGTTTGACTGACCCAATAAAGTCTTATGAATGCTTATAGAGGCCTTATATCTACAGCTCTGGAAAAAATTAAGAGACCACTTAACATTGATTTCTGAACTTGGAGTGGTCTAAATTTTTTCCAGAGCTGTATATATATATATATATATATATATATATTGCATGTCTTCAAAGTCAGATGGGTGAGCAATATAAAAGGATCTTAAGCTAAACTAATACATCTGAGCGTACCCCGATTCAAGACAGACACGAGCCGTCACCAGTGAGTAAACTCCCACCAAAGCATGAAAATGTAACTGTAGTAAATGCTTCATAATTTAGTTATCTTAAAACATTCCTCAAAAAGCACAAAGCACAGGCCCAAAGGCAGTGTGATCCACAGTGACGGCTTAGTGAGAACCTGATGCTAAAGAGCAGATTGAGGGGGATATAAACCTGGTCTCTGCATTATAACGTGTACCCTTTTTTTTCTATGTCTGAGAAGGAGAATGAGGCTTGTGGAAGCAGGGTCTGTTCACAAAATTAGTAATTCCCTTAGAGATGGTTTTATTTTTTTTATTTTTTACCTCCTGAAAGATATAATAGTTAGCAAGACCCTAGTGATAAATGCACCATTGTACTAAAATGGTGTAGGAAGCCAAGCAAAATATTGGAAATTTAACAGTGCCAACAGGCAAGGTCAGAACTTTCCAAGAAACTTCTTATCCAGCTGTGACTCAGCACCAAACGGCGGAGATGAGAATGTTTATCGCTCTTTCAGATAGTTGTTCGGTCATTATTGCTTCAATAATTGCCTGCCCTCTGCATCCCCTCTTCATTTATGGGTTTTATTCATTACAACAATTTCCTTTACAGTCATTAACCTAATCACACTGTTCAAACTCAATTTTATCTGATGATCCGGAGTGTCTTATTAAAAAAGGCTTAAGCGCAGAACATGGATTTGATATCAACCACGTTCAGTGGCAACGCTCTGCAAGTTGGTGGAGCGCCACAAAATACGCCCTGAGAAATAAAATGTAGGCGTGACAACTCTAAAGAAGAAAAACTACCAATGTCATATCTACTGCTGACAAAGAGTTAAGTCTTTTACTGACATTATATTTGAATCAAAGCAATCCAAATGTATTGTATTGCCAAAGGGGACACGTAAAGAGAAACATAGCTGATGGTGCATTTGTTTTGTTGTTTGAGTGAAACAATGGCAATAAAATTCTGAAAATAACCTTACTGTAACTTACTGTACCTGGAAGAGACTATTTTTTCTTGTTTTGAGGAGGGGTGAGCAGTAAGTTTAGCCCCAGTAGACGAGCCTTCACAGCTGTCTTTTTGACACACTGTGTTGAGATTACTGGAAGGGGAGTGGAGTTCACAACTCATTATCAACATCACTTTGTGAACTTTTGCTATACACATTTCCTACATGTAAAATTTTAACAAGCAATTGCATAAGGATAATTCCTTTAAATGACTACATGAATACATACAAATCTTACTAGGGTCATATTAATAGGTCCAGGTATTTACAGTCAATAGGACTCATGCCTCAGGCCAGTTCAGAGCACTACAGAGGGCTCACTCCCACAGCAGGATGCCAACACAGTGAGCTACACTCTAACATAAGTAAGGAGCCACAGTGGATGGTTTCCATTAGTGCTCAGATAAGGTTGTCCAATGCAAAACTGCCTAAATAAATGAAGACTGGACCAAAGGACTTAATATACAAAGATAACAGCATGGGAAAAGCTCCTTGGTGAAAAAACAGTGGTGTCTGTTGAACATCAGTTCTAATGGGCTTTCCAGCAGAGACATTTAAATCAGAAAAATATCTATTTAAATTACAGCAGACAAATTTTAAAAAAAGAAGAAAAAATTACACATATTGAGTTCACTATCAAAAGCACAATTGCCAAGATTAAGTCTGTTGAAATTACTGCTGAGATTCAGAGCAAGCAAAGCTACGTGAAAACACTCTGAGCAGTTGTGACAATCCAATATTGGGATTTAGATTTGACAGTGTGTGATAATTTATGACAAAGTACATAATCTGTGGTTTAAATATGTGGATATTTTAGTACATAAACCTGGTCTACAGATTTTGCTAATTTAATCCAGCAAAGAACAAAGTACATAACAAATTTAACAACGTAATAAACTGGGGTGGTAATAAATTAGGTTGGCTTTGACATTGAATAGACCTTAATTTGCAAAGTAAATACATTGAATCATGAAAAAAGAATAAAACATTTTATGAATAACTTTATAAATAATAAACCGTGCTATCACAAAAAAGATTACTTTTTGTGCCATGTTGTGAAATACATTTGTATGGTAGATATCACTATCTGAGAGACTCCAGTGAAGCTACACAGCACTGAGTAATGGTCCTAAGCTGGAAAGTAATGTCACTATTCTTGGTTATCTTATCTACAGGAGCTTCAGATTCTCTGTTCATTTGATTGACTAGCATCTGAAAAGGTCCTTGAGTTGCAGTTGTCTGTAGCAATAAGGTCAAGGTATTTTGACAATTAATTCACTGCTAAGAATCCCTTAATGCATGGTGAGGTTAAATATACATTTCATGGAGTTTAAAACTGAAGTTCGGGAGGAGGACAACTACAATCTCATGCCTGACTTCCAAAATAAGTATGTGGCAATAAATGTGCTTCCCGTGCCTCGGAACTGCCCCGGGACATATGTCAAGAAAATATCATCCAGGTTCGGGACAGCCCCGAAACTCCTTTGAAATATTGCTTGTAGATGTATAAAAGGCTGTGTGAAACTTTCAATAAACGAAGATAAACTAACAGACTTCGGTGTCTGTGAATTTACTTCCCGGGCCCGTCTCCTGCTAAGAGTCTACACTGTTACTGGACGCGCTCACTGGGGTGCCTGATTCACTGGGATCCGAAGGGTTGCTTCAACTGAAGCGTTGTACCTTAACAAGCAGTCTTACAACAAGGCAACTGTACAAGATTAATTATTTCATACTAAATCAGTGGAAACTTTGTTAATTTCTGCAGATTCTGCTTTAGCTTTTAGAAGCCAGTGGCTACTGTTTAGAAAGAAGAGATAGACGCACCCCCTTTAACATTACCTGCATAACACACTGGCAGTCATGCAAGACATACTGCAGCCAGTTCCAAGATCTCCAATTGCATCTTAACTCACATCTGTTGACATTGCTTATTGGATTAAATCCACATTTGCAGAGCTTCATTATTGTATTTAAACTCAGGGGAAAAGTAACCTTATGGATAGACAAATATAAACAGTGAGCTGGACTGGATTGTGTATCTAGAGTTGGTGAAGGTAAACAGCAGACGGGATATCCGGTTACCAAATTCCAGCTTACAACCCCGTCTCTCCATGTCTTTTTGAACTGTACCTCCCTGACATACACCTGCATAAATCAACAATGAGGAGAGTGATGCCAGTACTATCAGATGCACAATCTTGCTTGATTTATATGAAGAAAGTCAATAGTTTTGGATATTACTAGTCTAGGACTGTTATATATTCAATTTTCTTCACTTATTTATTTTTTGGCACACAAAAGGGAGAATCCTCTGATAAGTCTTCCAGGCAAAACCCATGGGAAGCAAACCAGTTTATAATGTTAATATAATTGCGTCTTCCAGAATGGAATCTGGCCTCAAAGTGTTTTTCTTTGCTCATTGTTAAAGTCAAGATTTAATAATTACTATGTGCTTCCAACTGCTGTGCATCAAAATCTTAACACAGATTTGATGAATCACAGCCTTGATGTAGAGTTTCTGTGAAGTCAGCACTTTCTCTGTTGAGAAATTCCAGGAGGCAAAGGGTTGCAACTAATCCAATTACGGCGTACAAATAACCGATTACATGTCCAACATTTAGTTCAGCCGATTGCTGGGTTTTGCTACATTTCCCTGATTATTCAGACAGATATAGAGAGAATGGCTTTCCCTGTGAGATGACATACCTCACTATTTCTGTTCCTGACCCTGGTCACAGATCTACTTTCTACACTGGAATCTATACTTTCTTGGTTCTAGATTAGAAGGAAAATTATTAAATCACATGGTAAAAATCAGTGTCCCAGCACTGTACAAAATCGCACTATACGAATGCAACGCTACGGCTCTTGTTTACTTGTTTAGCATACACTTTCAGGTAGAGAAAATTGTTTCATTTCCTTTTTGTAAGTACTAAGAGAATCTATTTTAATAGTTTGTAGGATAACACGACGACAAGGCAGTACTATGGTGTCTGTTTGGGAGTATCATGTTATAGTGACAGTGACACGTGAGGATCTTATGTAGCAACCTCAACTCATTCAACTTTTTTGGTGTCAATAAAGCAGCCTGCTTCAGGCATTGTGCGAGAGGGAGAGAGAGAGAGAAAAAAAAAACCTTTTTAAAGACTCCCATTCCCCAGAGAATCTTCAGTTATTAAAGGTTGTCACTTCACAAGAGCACAGAACTGTTTTAAATAGTACATATTTTAAGTCACTCAACAAGTCCATCTGAGGATGAACATATGGTGTCATGAGAAGATTTGCTCATAGATAAAGAATTTACAAATATTATCTTGGAGCTCCAGTCTTCCTGAGGATAGCTGATGCTGATCTGCCTTTAAAATTATAGTAAAAACAACAAAAAACAAAACAAGAGTTGTACATTTAAAATGTGTTATCAAGAAACCTATACATAGACACCCAACATTTCAATTGTTGTTCCCATGCTGTTGAGCAGAAACATGTTTTTTTTTTCTTCTTGTGTAGGAATTAAAACTATAGTGTGTAGGCACTCAAGTCTCAAGTACTGCACTTCATTTATAAAGCAAAAAACTCATGGGCAGACAGAATGCTAATGAATGCTCATCTGAATAAAATATACTGTACACACAAACATGCAGCCTTCAGTTACAGTTCCAATGCAGGATATTAAAGAACAAGAGAGCAGGATATTAAACGAGTGTAATCACAAGCAAAAGCACTCCAAGGATCTTCAAGAGGTAAACAAGCACCTTCTGCATTTATTTATTAATTTCTACACTGAATGTTTAGTTACACTGCTTATTGTTAATTGCCATGACTCATAAATAGAACTTGGAAGCCATGCAGATATTGTATGCACTTTCCTGAAGCAGAAGGTTTTTAGTTTTTTTTTCCCTTTTCCACAGAAACAGAACATTTTCATAAGTCTGTCATTACCTGCTGAATCAAAAACCTTTTCCATTCGTGGGTTCTGGCATTACTGTGCATCCTCTGTTTTGTGGTGTATCCAAAGGCAATCTGAAGTATCTGTATTGTTTCACCATGATTTCTTAAATATTAGGGGATTTTCCAGGTGATTGTCAGAGAAAGTTATTGTCTGCGAGCAAATATATGTAAGGGGGGACGCTTGACACCTGTACTCATTATAGATAAGATGCTTGGGTTAGTTTAGTGTTTTTCGGGAGGAATACGGACCCAATTTCAATGTCTGACTTCTGCCTTACCAAGCGTAAGTATCTGGTAACAAACACACGGCCCTATTTGTTGCTTTACATCCCTCCTCCACCCTAAACGCCACCTCTGCAGCAACTCCTTGGTCATTATTATTTATTTATTGGCAGATGCCCTTATCCAGGGCGACTTACAAAACATACGAGCAATACAAAGTGCAAAAATACAGTACAGTTCAAAGCATAATGCAATTTACAAAAATTTCAGTTTACACACTGTATAAATTGCACCTAGTGGGGGGGATCTGATGGCCTCGTCCTCATGGCCAGGTCCTCGCTCCCTTAGTCAAGCAAGTCTAGGCCAAAATAAACACTAGTCACCTTCTACACACATCTATTGGGGTTGTCTGAACTCTTGAATTACCCTTTATGGAAAAAGGGGTGCTATTTTATATTGAATTCCTAGTGAATTGGCAAAGCAAAAAAGAAACCAGTAGATATTTAATTAATAGCTCTTTTCTTTGCTGTAATTCAAACTGCTGGCATTCTGTTGGTTTTAGCGTGGTCTGTGGCTCACTTATTTGTCAGGCATGTGCTGCAAGTAAATTAGCTCAGCACTTAAAACTGATTTAGCACAGCCCTTATTTTTAATAGGCCTAGTCAGGGACTGCACTAATCTCTAATGCTGTCCTTTTGTCCCACAGTACTGCTGGAGAAGCACATAGGTGAATTAAGTTACCTTTTAATCAAGCCAAGTAAAGGAAGCTCAGTAAAGAAGATTAACTTTAAATGGAAAACCAATATCAGACTATTAATGCCCGTTTGTGGTGATATGCAATACCCCCTTAGTAATCCTGATGTATTATCTTAGTAGTCAGTATATGATTGAATTAAGAGGTGTTAGGCTTTATAAAGTACTGTTTTGAAAGTCTTACAAGTTGCCAGATACTTATTTCTTATAGTTTCCTTGTAAACTGAAGAGTTAAATGATAGAAGTTCTAATACTAAAGTCATGTCACATTGTTTAAAATAACAGAAAAGGAATCTGAGTGTATTTGCCTGCAAATTATGCATAATTAATTCATATATTCACCCACTTGTCTCATTAGCACATTTTAATGAAAAGCAAACACTTAAATTATACATACGGAGTGTTAAAGGATGTAATAAGATTGAAAGATCTCTGGATCCTGTGAATTGTATTGTTAACAAGCTTTGCTTTAAGTACAAGCATTATAATCCGTGAAAGAGACCAGTGGAAAAAAAATAACATTAAATATGGCACCGAAAAATGGCCGTGCTGAACAGAAAACATCTTTTCATGACAAGCTCAATGACTCCGAGATCTCAGAGAACAATGAAGCGTCTGGTGAAAATAAAGTCTTACATTGTCGAGTAGCAAAAGCGAAAAAAATAAAGAAAGAAAGAAAGAAAGAAAAGAAGGCTTTAATCCAGGGTCTAGAGATTTGGCCATCCATCTTGATAACAGACTCATCAGTCACTGCTGGCTCGCGGAATAAGCCACAATTAGCAGATAATGATGAATGGAGTGATGGAGCTCAAAACCAATTTACTGCTAAATGATACATATTTTTTATATTCTATTATAAGTGACCTTGAAAAACTTCAGATTTTCCTGATGCCTGTAAATTGTCCTTAGTGGACAAAGAAAGGGGAATGGGTTATTAAACTATAAGAACAAGAAACTGAATAGGATTCAATTTTCTGACAACTACCTTTATTAAATAAAACTGCCTTTTTTCATTTTCATGTATATTCATTTTGAGTATAGTTCTTACCTCACTGACAATATACAAGTCACTCTCAAGCACGTTCAGACCACTCTCCTCTGCTAACCGGAGAGGAAAGAGCAGAGATTTGGTCCACCCTGTGAGCTCACTGCTCAGTCACTGGACCTGGTGCCGCACAGAGAGCTGAGAGCGGCTCAACAGTCTCTGCCCTGTCTACTCCTGGCGCCAATTTGACAATATTGTACTGCTACTGTGGACTCCTGGCCACAGCTGGCAAATGGCATAGGTCGAACCATCCAATTTTGAAAACTCAAAAACGTCTTGTCACACTACGGTTTCTGACTCACAGTATTATGCTTGGAAAGTACTCGGTAATTAGTGAATTTAGCTGCTGCTTAGCCAAGGGAACTTTCAAATATCTGACGCAACACTAGATTTAAAAAAAAAAAAAAAACTAAAACAAAACAGAAGACGGATTTAAATTGAGACGTTTATGCCCAGATGATCTTTATTTTGTTCTGTTTTTTATTTTATGTATCCAATTCAATTAGTTTAGAGAGTTAACTGAACTTAAGAGCACTATTTCTGTGGGTGTTTAGGAGGGCCCAAAAAGGGAGAAATCCTGTATAATGTCAATGAAAAGAAAAAAATGCCCAGCCTTGCTCTCTGGTCTGTCACACATTGACTAGCACACCACAAGAACACGGCTGTCTATTTTTGCCCCCGTTTCCTGAGATAATGAGCACTTCCAGACATCGGGCATCACAAAACAGCCCCCAGGCTGCTATCATGTGGAGAGGCGTTGTCACGATGATGCTGTCGGCAGACGCTCACAGCTCAGGGAGGCCACGGCCATCGCTTCCTGGTAGCACTCCCGTCTCAAACAATTTTTCCGAGCACGTATGGCAGATAGTAACATTTGATGTAATCTTCCATGATAGGGAATCCAAACAAGTAAAAACTCTATTTTAACCACACCACACCATGAAATATAAAGTGCAATCTTATCACATTCCTTTCCAGCATCCACAACAGAAAATCTCACAAAGACACTCCCATGAAGTGATCTACAACTAGGCTATATCAGCACTAAAAGATATGTTACCTGTTAAATTTAGCTCGGTTTGAGCAAGGAAATACAGTTGTCAAAGTCTAATACTATGTTATAACATTTAGTTTCAGTTTTTTTAAACCTATATAAAACAGTTTTCAATACATATGCAACACAATACATGTCGAAGCAGTCCACGAGTCTGATCCTTTTACTTTAGTTAAATTAATGAGTTTTTAAATTAACATTGCAGTGCGTTCCTGATACCGACAGTCTACAGTGTCTCAAAGTAAAAAGGCTTTTGTCCATTGTAATTACCTGGAAATAATACGGTTTAATACATTTAAAACCAGCCCCAGTATGACAGTGCTGAAAGCAGTTGTCTAAAGGCCTGGCATTGGATTTCTAACTGGGCACAGGGGCCACAGAAGATGAAGGTTGCCAAGGGTGGACAGTGAATTTAAATGGGCTGAAAAACTTTAAAACTGAGAAAAACCAAATGGAAATTCCATTTCTATGAGCATGTAGACTAACACAGTCAGTGGCTTATGAAGTATAGTCTGTACCCTCACAATACACGCTCCTGCACTGCCCTAGCTTCAGATCACAGGCTAGTCAAAGCAGGGAGTTAACCACGGTGGCCCTCCCCGTGTCCTCAGCACTTTGCTTGTGGTTCGACCAGTTTCACCAAGGAGCCAAATCACACAGACCAGGAGGACCAAACTTTGTGCAGTATTAAAACATAAAAGGCACTGGAATTGTGGATTGTACATTAATATCTATCCACTCCTGAAACTTTCCATTCTCACAAAAGGACCACAATAGGAGTTTCTCCCAAGTCAGTTAGGAGGGAAATTCTATTTAACATCACCATATCAACAACAGGGGCCAAATACAAACCAGATCAAGAATACATATACATACACAAACCAACATGCAGCCCAGATTTAATGTAAAGGATGCTTAAGGAAGCACATGAGTCTGACAGTACAAAGACCTGTAAATAGAGCAAAACTCACTGCAGCAGACAATTTCAACAGCTCATGGCAAGTGCATCACACCAATGGTCTTTAAAAGGTCACGTCTGGAAAGCCTATTGTTCCGCTTCTGTGATATGAAGCCATGAGTTACTTTCAGCTTCAAAACAGTGATGTTGTTCTCGGGGTCATGTTATTTTTAAACTTGTTGGATGAGATTATACACCGATCAGCCATAACATTATGACCATCTGCCTAATATTGTGTAGGTCCCCCTTTTGCCACCAAAACAGCCCTGACCCGTCGAGGCATGGACTCCACTAGACCTCTGAAGGTGTGCTGTGGTATCTGGAACCAAGACGTTAGCAGCAGATCCTTTAAGTCCTGTAAGTTGCAAGGTGGGGCCTCCATGGATCGGACTTGTTTGTCCAGCACATCCCACAGATGCTCGATTGGAATGAGTCAACACCTTGAATTCGTGATGCCACCAGGCCATATTCTTCCATTGCTCCGTGGTCCAGTTCTGATGCTCACGTGCCCATTGTAGGCGCTTTCGGCAGTGGACAGGGGTCAGCATGGGCACCCTGACTGGTCTGCGGCTACGCAGCCCCATACGCAACAAACTGTGATGCACTGTGTGTTCTGACACCTTTCTATCAGAACCAGCATTAACGTTTTCAGCAATTTGAGCTACAGTAGCTCGTCTGTTGGATCGGACCACACGGGCCAGCCTTCGCTCCCCACCTGCATCAATGAGCCTTGGCCGCCCATGACCCTGTCGCCGGTTCACCGCTTTTCCTTCCTTGGACCACTTTTGATAGGTACTGACCACTGCAGACCAGGAACACCCCACAAGAGCTGCAGTTTTGGAGATACTCTGACCCAGTCGTCTAGCCATCACAATTTGGCCCTTGTCAAAGTCGCTCAGATCCTTACACTTGCCCATTTTTCCTGCTTCTAACACATCAACTTTGAGGACAAAATGTTCACTTGCTGCCTAATATATCCCACCCACTGACAGGTGCCATGATAATGAGATTATCAGTGTTATTCACTTTACCTGTCAGTGGTCATAATGTTATGGCTGATCGGTGTATTTTTCTACAACAAACACCTTTTTGAAGGATTGCATGTTTTTTAGGTACTCAACAAACATTCTCTGCAAACAAAGTAATTTAAATTCAAGGTAACCACCAGGATCCATGGACCAGGGAATATAAATTGACTCATTTGCTGATGTGCAAAGATACAGTATCTTAACTTAAAAAAGGAATGCACCAAGTAAATGTGCTGTGATATCAATGCTGTGAACTCAACCAAGGTGACCCAAGTTAGTCTAAAATATTAGCAAAAAAGCTGCAGAAATTCCATCTCACATCTCAGAGAAGAAGGAAAAAAAAATACAAATTTCACTGCTTTTCTACCTCTCTCTGCAGTACAAAACAAAGCATTGTAACAAATGCCTTAGTTTTCCTGCTAATGTTCACACAGTGAAGTCATTAATTTAATCTGGAAAAAATACAACAACACTTTTTTCTTAGAAATCTAGTTTAGTTACGAACAATATGAGGGTACAGCATGTGTTTGTGGTGTCCTGATTTTCATTGTGGCTCAAGGGAAACTGAGCTTTTCCATTAGTTAAACAAAAAAAAGTGACACTGATACGCTTCAATCAGCTATTTCCAATAGCCTGCCAAGCTTGAATGTTGTAATTACAGTACTGGACAGCATTCACACAGAGAAGCACACAGATCAAAATCTGTCCTGGACTAGGACACACTGCACAGACACTATTCACAAGGACCCTAAATGTTTAAAAACATTGGGAAGAAACCAGATGAGGTTAACTCCCTATTTACATGATTAGTAGCCAATTTAGTACCACGTCTCAAAGCTGTAAAGCAGAGGTGGCCAACCCTGTTCCTGCAGAGCCACAATCCTGCAGGTTTTATAGGTCTCTCTAAATGATCAATCACTGGAGATACCTTGAACACATGGAAATTGGGACTAATTAAGCCTAAGAATTGCCTCAATTAAGCAGTTTAATGATTTGAGTAAAACGAAAACCAGAAGGTACTGCAGCTCTCCAGGACCAGGGTGGGCCGTACAGCACACATGACTAGACAACGCAAAAGAAGAAGACAAGTGGTTTTCAACTTCATGTGCACACTGTAATGTCAGAATCTGGATTCCAGTTAGCAAATAGAAATCCCACCCACACTTTAGATTTCAGGAAGCAGACTGATATCTGATGGATTAAGCTGTGCAAGCACAAAACCAATGAACAACAACAACAACCACCACAAAAAAACTGATGTTAAACATCTGATGATAATTGGCATTTCCCTGACGGAGGTGTGTGTGTGTAATGCTTTAGAAATGAATGAACTGGAAACAATTAGATTTAATAAAACACACACACAGAAAAATGTCCTCCAACACCCAGCTATATACTGAGGCCAGAAGTCTGATTCATGACTTGTAATGCCTACATAATTAATAAGCACTTTTTTAAAATGTTCAGATTTACTGGCTGCAAGGCATTCAAACTGAAATGAAAGCCAGTGCAGAGAGACAGCAGCTGTGAGAGCTTGGCATAACAAGGTTACCTGGGTATAATCTGGATAAAAATAGACTTTAGTGAAATGCTTACCTGGTCCTGCCTTCCTTCGCAGGCTGACAGACATTACTTTATCGTGTTTGACAGATAATTGCTGCTGTTGGAATACTTTTCATTTTAAAACTCAGGGCAATTCTGGACCTTGAGAAAGTTACTGCAGTTCAGTTGTGCCGTGACCAGAGCAACCAGATCACTGGAAACAGGAAGTAGCCATTCAAAGGTCAGCTACATCCAAGTCTGTAACCTCTGGGACTTTCAGATTAATCAGCCTCAACATTTCACTCACTTCCCCAAGTCGTGCCTTACATGGACTTTTTGTTTTGTATACAATGAATGGTTTGTAAGAAGCTGTGCACAATATTTCCCATGACAGCAATGTCTATTTGAATTATTTATCCAGGATTCAGTCAAAAAATGAAGACATCAGCCACTACACTCAAGACTTATTCAAAAGATGGGTTAAAATTGAATATTAATCCCCCGACTAGAGAGTCACTCCAGCAAGTCACTTTTCTTTTTTATTAGTAATTCTTTGGTCTCTCCAGTGCAGAATGGATCACACAAGTGGCCGTCAGTGAGAGGAAGAGAGTTTGCATCAGTCACTGCACTCAAGGCTTTGTAACCTGGATTCTTGAGTCAGTGTACAGAACCGTTAACAATAATCACCTTGAGATCAACACTTAGCACAGGACCTACTGAAACAGAAGAGCCCAAACTGCATTAGAATCCGGCATCAATATATAAATACTTCCCCGACTTGATTATGAAATGATTGTGTTCCTTAACTCATTTCTAGGCGCTCCTGAATCACACCGATGTGTTACATTCAAGTTTGAATATTACATCTTTAAAATCATCCACTATGAAAGACTTGATGACTTAGTAACTGAACACCTCTACAGATATCTGCTTGTTACAGTAATTTATTTTATTTGTTAACTTGTTTAATACAATGAACTGTAATAGACTGCTGTATATTGAAGTTGCAGAGTTGCGGAGTCCTAAAAGAGCAGAGAAGCCTGAATGAAAAATCATTGTTGCCACTGGGAAGTGTTGATGGAGTACAGCAAATAGAAATGCTTCCAATAAAAATGCTGTCAGGGCTGTGCCAAAGCATCTGGCACCAGAACAGAGACATCTTCCAAGGGCTCCTACTCCACCCTTTTTCCAAAAATAAGGCCAGGACAGACAGGCTTGTCCAGGCTCAACGTGCAGCGACGCACCAGATCCGCAGCATCCATCAGGAGGAGACGCGCACACACACACACACGGCTTCACTTACTCCTTCACAGGAGCCGTAAACAAAGCTCCCGACAAATGTGCAGCCATTACTTCCTTTTCCTCAATCAGAACAATAAAAGTACGCTTATATAGCTGCGCCTTGGCTTGGTAATCTGGGAGCCAAGCAGAGGAAACTGAATTTCACTCAAATACAAATGACTTCGAATTTGAGCCAGTAACGTCATTCAGTTGACGAAGTGCTGTAAATTGTCTCGCTTCCAAATTGCTTAATTAAGCAAGGAGCGTTTCCTACCCCCCACCCTTGCCTCCCCCTTAGTGGAGTCCTTTAGACACTACATTAACATACCTCAAGCAATTGTTCTACCATGCACTGAAATGCACTGATTCCCGGAGTCACATTCATTACACTGTCTGTGTCTAGAAACAACCCATTGAAGAAAAAAGTAACCCCTTATTCTCAGGCAAGCATGGACGAATGACAGCACAGAAAATGCAAAGAGAGAGTCTTCTAAAAATGTGTTTAACAAATCAGACCTACTACATCTAGAGTCAACAGGAGCTGCAGCATATATAAGAACAAACATGGAGTTGACATACTAAACTCACTTCTGTTTATTTAATACTACTGTCAATATAACAATCAAACACCACAAACAAGTTTGAATAGTCAATGTTTACCATTATCTTCTATGAACATCAAATTAACCCCAGTGGTCTGTACATTTTCATACACCTGGAGGACAAATATAACTGCCAACAAAATATAAATATAAAAATTAAAAAATGAGGTAGAGAGGGTAGGTTAGTCAGTCATCACAGTTATCCGTCTGAGGGTTCAAAACTGGGTGTAGCCTGTCAATAAGTGGGCCCCATTTAAGGGTAAGGTCAAAATTAAAAACCTCTTTAAAACAAAAGTAAACTTTCCGATATTGGTCTTTTTTTATTGACAATGGTAATTATGACCTAGTGGTGAGGAACAACATATTTGTGGGATTTTGGTGGTCCATCGCAATGGCAATTAGATGCCATTAGGCAACTCCACCCAATGAGAGAGAAGGAAGCACAGGAACTGAGATGTGGGTGCATAGTGCCTTAAGACAGCGACAAAGTTTATACTTAACTCAAATTACTAAAAGTGAAACGGAAATAGAAAAATATATAATAAAAACAAGACCTATTACATCCATACCCTATAATCTTTCTTGTATTGCTGCCCAAAACAATGCTAAATTTGAGGCTACCACTCGTGCCGCTTTTACTGTATTTTATTCCTGCCTGAAACGGCTGCTGAAATTATAGGGATAGAAGCCTTAAAGCATTTCTATGGCAGAGTCTCCAGCTGTTGCTATTTCTTGCCTCTAATTCAGAGCACTACCATTGAAGAACTCGGGGCATAACTGAAGTAACTGAGGCCTGCTTTTGACAACAAACCTCAAAGACTGAAGTGTACCGAGAGAAAGTCAGAACACAATCCTCCTTAGTTACCTTCACGAACACCAAAGTTACATATAATAAAAGGCACTATTTTAAAGAAGACAATTCCTCAGAAACTCTCTTGGCATTATTTATGAAACCCCTGCATACTTTGTAATTTCTCCTAAAGAGTCAATAATCTGTAGCACTTCTCATTCCATTTATTTAATCTCCATAAATTTCACCAAACAGAACAACTAGCAGCCCCATGAACCACTAACAACCTGGGTCAAAACTACAAAATGAAATAGGGAAAAAAAAGAAACAGAATCTCACCTAAACAAGTCCAAAATATTTTTATTTTTAAGTTTAAAATAAATATAGTAAGGGAAAACCACAAGCACAAATCATTGAGCATTGTGTACATTTTCATGTAAATCTGTGGCCTGCTATTCCATGTCACTTCAGCTCTGTGCTTTCTGGCACTTAAATAGACTGGAAACGAAGCCCCCTGACATCAGAGTGGAAATGCCTACAGGGCAAAGCACTGTGCAGCGGGCTATGAAAACAAACCCAGACCTGCAGTCCTGACCTGGGCTCACTATATTTTCCTCTGGAAACAAATAGGTTTTGAACTTCAAAAGCCCCTTGTGGTGACTGTGAGGAATTCCTTTCATAATGACAAATACAGGTGATTACTGGCTCATGATAACCTTCCTTTACCAAATCAATACTGTTGCAAAGCACTTTATCTGCAGCATGGGTGAAACTGATGAGTAGCCTAATGCTATAAATTATTTTATACACGAGACGGAAAAAAATATATAAAATGATGTTTATTTTAATTCACGGATGGCATTTTAAACCGTCTACACAGTGCAATTGATCCGCTCTTCATTAAAAGCTGCACAGTAATAGGTTTGTTAAGGCAGAAGTGAGTGTGGCATCATCTCTGAACACAAGTATTTTCCTGAAAAAATAAGAGACAACACACCCACAGGAGTGGTGACAAAATAATTCAGTATGATTTTTATAGCGATTTTGTTTTTTCTCTTCTGTGAAAAGGTCAATGATTTCTCATCTGAAACTCAACCTCAACTCAAAGACACCCCATGCAGCTGGATGTGAAGTAGACAGGGATCTTGTAGCACTAATCATATTCATATTTCCACTGTGTTTCAGACACTCTGTAGACGGGCACTAAGCCAAAAGCCGGGAAATCATACATCTTATGTTAAATTCAATAGAGGGGTAGCCAGAAATATAACTCAATAACTGTAGTGGTTCATTATTTTACACAGGTTACTTTTACAGAATCTGATTGGTCATATAGATAGTCCCTGAGATGGACTGTGACGTGGTATAAGAACGATGCAGCATTTGCATTACAATCAATCTTAACAGCCAACTAGACAAACCTCCGAGTGCCACCTGTCTACTGTCTTCACGTAAGTACTCGTATCAGGGTAAGGAGACGATGCTTCCTTTTGACAACCACTGAAGTAATGACCAAAACAAATGTTTTTAATACAATTAATGTAATGTAGAGATCAGAGATTGGTCTTCAGAATTGCAAGTCAGTGTGGCCTAACTGTGCAAGCTGTGGTCTTGGATCTGAAAGCCTCAAGTCTTTAAATAGTGGGTTCAGCTTGCAGTACAGTCTCTAATATGATACAGGAGAGCTTAAATCACAGTGAAGTCCATTTGATCCTTCTGACTTAATTAGGAGGTGAAACAGGTACAACCAGCAGCTGCAAGCCCACAACACAGTCCAGATGTCACAACTCGAAACGTCTGGGTTGAGAAAATATTACTCTTACGGTTTGCAGAAAACTTCTGCCTGGCACTGGATTCTGACGTTTACACAGTACTGCAATTCAAAGGTCCTGTAACTCCTATCTGAAATTACACTTAAAACATTCAATTATGATATCAAATCAAAGCACCTTTTTTTGTAAATGCCCACTGTTTGTACCAGCAAAACTCTGGAAAGCAGTTAGCAGTGTTAATTATTGGGTCAATTGATTATGAGGTCAAACAAAGACAATCCCCTCCCCCCCCCACCAAAACAACTTCCTGACAGAAGACACATGCCCACAGATGCACAAACACATACTGAAGTTTTAAATCAGTAGCAGTAGCTACTATTATTATTTTTAATAGCAGTGGTACCAATAGCACTAGTGTGGAAGACCTTTGCCCTGATACAAAACTATAATTGGAAATTCATTTTAAAGATGGTAAATCCACATAAAAGTGACCTGGAGCTTTTCTTAAAGGTAAAAGCTGTATCCATATTTAGCAGAAAAAATAAACAGTAGTGTAAACCTGAGGTCATAATGCATACTATAAATCATAGTGAATTTTCTCATTTGCATTGTTATCATCTGTTAATTATTATGTTATTGTATGGAAATAAAATACCATGAAGCTTTGAAATTGGAAGCAATCATACCCACTGCTGTTGTGTTCGATTTTTTTGTGATGTTGTACTTGTAATGGTTTTAAGCCCCAGCCACACAATGAACATTTTCTCAGTTCATCATTGCTCAAACACAATCGTCAGCTGAATAGGCACCATGAAAGCTTTGGATGTCAGTGGGCTTTCTGAACACTGCTTGCAAAGCTCTGAATGATTGGTAGGGGGTTGAGAACCTGCAAGCGCTTGTCTGACTGTATAATATTAAGTGTTCCTAAAGAAATAGAAAGCATAGACAAAATCTAAAATTTAGTCTATTAGCAGGACTTAAATGAGCAGTAATGACTTTGCTCACTGCTGGAGCACCTGCTTGAACACCATAGGACGCTCACTACCCAAGCAAAGTCTAATTAGTTCTGTTTATCCATTTTCATTCAAGGCTGTTATGTACCGAGCAGCACAATATTTCTCATGCTGTGCCTAGTCAATGTCCAGCAATGTCATTAGCACCTAAATAAGCCCCTTTACCTTCACTGCCCTACTTTCCCTTTTCCAAGGTTAATTGCAAATTTAATCTAATGTAACACAGTCGTGTACATTCGTGATAGCAAAATGCAGAACGTCTGTCAATGCCAATGTCCAATTAATGTATTTACAGGAGTAAAATTAGCAAGCATGATGTCTGAATGATGAAGACATTTTCTGATGCAATTTCCAATAGTTGCTGGTGCACAGTTCTGTTGTAAAACAAAATACATATATTTTAAGATCTGTGAAATTAGCCAAGTCACTCAAGTCATGAAGTAACGCCAAAACGCTGCCCACTACAAAGATCTCTGCTGATAAACAAACTTTGTATAAAAAGTAAAACCGATAAAGGTTTGTTTTAGCAGTGCATTACTTGACCAATATACTGATAACTAGAAACTAGTTTTGTAAAACCCCTTCCTTAATAGTAGTAGTAGTCTTAGCAGCAGCAGTCACAGCCTACATAATCATTATACAATGACATGTTGAATCAATCCATTAAAGCAATATGGCTTGACTGTCAAACAAATGGGTTTGCCAGAAGTAAATACAAGACAGAAAACCCAGCTAGAGCACACTGCAGGCTTGTTAAAACACAGGTAGAGACAATGCATCAGCACTCCACTGTCCAGATCAGCAGGCCAATGGAATAATTAGTTCATTTATTTCCATTGTTTTAAATGCTGAACACAATGTTCATTTAGCCTACTGAAAATTGAATCCACATTGCTGGCTTCTCTCGCTGGCAAGTGCCCAAGATGTTTCTTTTGTATCTGCAGTAATAAATGTTTGGACATGGCCCCAATGAGGCGGCAATGCTAAATTCATATATCTTTATGTCATAAGCCAGACACTTAAAAATGCTTCCACATTACAAGTACCTATTCTCCCTCTGTTGTCAACAGTGAGTCATGTGAAACCTCCAAGGGTTCCCAGACTTATGGGCATTATGCGGTCCAAGAGAAGCAGAAGCACAAAAACAAATCAACAACTACCAACTGGTGTGAAGTTATGCCTGTGCAAAAATTCTAGTAGGCCTACATTCCTCTTAAGAATAAATAACAAAATAACGAGGATGAACTATAATCAAGGCAATTGACTTTGCCAATGGCACTCTTCTTCGTACCCAGACAGAGCGGACTTATAAATAAGCAAATCCAAATTAAAGAAAGAAGTGAAAAACTGCAGCAAGAGAGTGACCAAGTTGAAAAGAGATTTCACAGTTTACAGATATGCAAGGAAGTTTACATAAAGCATTAGTATTCTATATAACATTCTCTTGGAAAGATAAAAGGATAACCCTCTTATTATGATAAGTTATTCTTGCAAATCCTCAACTGTAAAGTAAAAATACAGTTTAGGTTATGTTTAACTTCTGGATAGATCTATCTTTGTTGTAAAACAAGTAACTTATTATATATCATGATTTTAAGGTTAGGAAAAAACATTACGATGCATATGTTCAACTTCAACAAAAAAAATAAAACATGAAACCGACAGGAAATATAAATGGAAGAGCTGGCAAGCAATGAAAGCTCTGTCCTCTACTTTGTTGTTTTATAGGAAAAGTTTACATGAAATACAACACAACGTTACATCACACTATGTGCAGTTTTATGGCTAAAAAAAAGGTGAAAATCCACTCAATTAATTCACATATGACAAATCTACAAATTTAAAGAAGATGGCTATATTTGATTTTTATAGCCAATACAATTTGTCTGACTCAAAACACTGAACGCACAGAACATTTCAGAGTCTGGAGAGAAGGGTTCAATTAATCAATTTAATTGTTTAATTAGACCAATTAAGGAGCTGAGAGCTGGGCTGGAGCCAAACCCATCCGACACCACTGCCCCAAGGTGATGCACAATTGACCAGTTGCTACAAGGGTTTGCTTAAATCCGATGAGAATTTCCTTGGGTTCGAAAAAGAACAGGAGAAGTAACACGATGTTATAAAATGAAAAAAAGTCTGATTCTTAAAAAAGGTGAAAAACAAAATAGCTTTCTGGAGGTCTTTTATTGATGTTACCTCTATTAAAAATGTGTTCTCACAGCTTAGTGTTAAAAAAAAATTTCCGAGTCATTGACAATATTAGGAATCCAACTTCTAGTTATGCAATTAATATATAAATGGATCATAAATAATTCAAAAGCTGTTTTGTATGACCAACTGCACTTGCAGTAAGCTGAAGAAAAACTAATTCAAGAAAAAAAAGGGGTTCATTGGTTTTAATTAATCAGCTTATTCTCTTGCTGAATGAAGCCAGATATTTTTTCTTAAAAGCAGCAGGAGGTACAAATCAAAAATCATTAAAACCAAAACTGAAAAGCCAATACAATTCAGATTTTTCCATGTTTTCTTCATATTATAGCAAAGTGAACCTTAGGTGTATTATAACCGGTTAATGAATAACCTCACTGACAGGCTGACAGAAAGCACTAATGACTATATTTGAGTGGATTAAGGAAAAGTCTGAGACATGAAAAATGCAAAGTTAATCATATCCCACCGACCTTTCAGCTCAACTACCACATAATCGCAAATTATCTTCTTTTTCAATTGGTAATTAGACAGAGGCTTATGATTGTATTATAAAAATCATTTTCAAATATTCTTATTTTATATTGTACATTTATTGTATGTTATACATCTTTCACAGAGTGCTTAAAAAAAAGCAGTAAATAATACAGAAGCAGGCATCTAGAATTACATGAATGAAAAGAATGAGTGATTGTTGCATTAATTATGTTAAGATCTCCTTGAAAGGTACGGCATGTTCTTAAGATAATGAAATAAACTACCAGATAATTACAAATTATCTCCTCTTTCAATTGGTAATTAGACAGAGGCTTATTGTTGTATTGTAGCAATCATTTTCAAATATTCTTAATTTTTTATATTGTACATTTAGTGAATATAATACATGTTTCACAGAGTGCTTCAACAAAAAGAAGTAAATAATACAGAAGCAGGCATCTAGAATTACATGAATGAAAAGAATGAGTGACTGTTGCATTCATTATGTTAAGAACTCCTTGATAGGTGTGGCATGTTCTTAAGATAATGATTTAAGAAAAAGATCTAACCCTAACTTACGAAAAAGTTACTGCTACAAAAGAAGGGAACAGTGTACAATAAAGTATAATATTGTAAGATCAACATAATAACTTGGGATAGGATTAAAATATATACTATACTTCAACATCAAAAGGTATAAATGTACAGAAATTATATGCTTTTCCAAATGCAATTCTTTAGTAAGAAAATACTGCTGTAAAACAGATGCACATGCTGTAATCAAAGATTAATTACAGGGTCAAACAGTATCCTTCCCATTTACAGGGCAGATGCATTTTAAGATTCAAACTTAAAACGGAACATTAAAATCTTTAATAAAAAACAAACCTAAAATACTCATAAAATGTTCTAAACTTTAAAATATTAAAAAACACTGTCATACAGCTTACAGAATTCTGTATTTCATTTTATACACACAGCAGTCATTCTTTACAAAGTAACCATTCTATAAAAGGAGTAAATTCTTCCTCCCATTAACTCAGACAATGATAATGCAACTCAGGCAACGTAAACACTGCCTCGCGCCACTTATTTGTTAGTAAACGTCTTTACCCAGGGTGACAAATGGAATCTCTAAAGGCACAGAAACTGGGTTGAAATTAATAAGCCTTCTAGGTGTACTGGTAAAAAGTCCCATTTAAACAAATACATTCAAACAATAAAATACAATATATGTTTATACTTTGCAAGTCTTACAAATCCTTATATTGTATAAAGGAAGATCAAAGCCGCTACAGAATTAATAACAGTGGTGTGCTAAAAAGGGAAATTGTGACTTGGACTTTAAACCACTTAGGTGATGTAAACGAGAAAAGATAGCTATTATCCAATGCCACAAATTCCTAGACAGTTTCAAGCTTCCACTGCTACATTTTCACTACCCTGGGATTTGGAAAAAAGAAAAAGTGCTAAATTCCAGAGAAAAGTGCATTGAGGAGATGGAAAGTGTGTGAAGGCTCCAACCAGGATAGCCCTGTATACATGGGTTGGAAAGTTCGAAAGCTATCATTTACTATATTGAAGGAAGAAGTCAGTTCCTCCAGTTCGGCAAAGGCAGGTGCTTGCCATATTGGCTGCCTCAGCTGTAATGGAAGACTTGAAAATTGAATCTCAAACAACCCTTGGAGCCTTATGATTTTAACATGTTTTATGTGGGTGGACACAGAAAATTAATTTCTACAGTGTGCTACCGGAAACGATGGTATCCATGGGAAAGAATTTCTGCAGGGTGGGAAAACAAAACGACATTAGGATTAACTGCCACTTTAAAAACTACATGGAATTCCTAATATCATCAGAGAAATGTATTTTATACTTCAAATAACAATCTGACTTTCAAGTAGACTAAGATGTGACTTTCATCTCCTCTGTCAGATATAGCAGAGTACCATGTGTAGCATCCTGTGATGAAAAAACATTAATGTGGAATACAATTACCAATGAAGCCACTGAATTTCATACTAAGTTTCTATTTCTATTTCCCAAATAGGAGTTTGCTTGACAGAAGAAAATGAAGACGTATATATAGAAGTCCATATAGCTTATTCAATTATCTGGAACTGAAACACCCACCTGCCTAATCCATTACATATACAGTATGCCAGTTTAATTCCTAAAAAATATAGGGAGTTGACAGTAATGAGTTTAAGAAATTGCACATTAATAGTGCATTCATTAAATATTGCCGTCACAGTTTTGCAACCTAACCCCTTTTAGGTGTGGCTGCTCCTCTGACATATGTACATGACATTTTTAATGATGTGAGTATGGGACCAATGTGCTTGGGGGCATCATTTCGAAATCAAAGTCTGCATTCCAATCCACAACAGGTGCGCCTATTACCTCCAGGCAAAAAAATTAACAAACATAAATACTGAAAGGGTGACTCTTCACAAACCAGTATTTCAGTGCAGATTTTGATATTATTTTAGATATTATACATGTGTGTGTGAACTAATTTTAAAACCCTGGCATTTTCTTTTTTTTAAGTGGTTGTTATTAGACTTATCCTCAGAAAAATCCACAACCATTTGAGGTTGAACGGTTGGATTGCGTTTTGGTTCACGGCCGCGTCTAGAGCTTTGGAAAGTGTGAAGATCTCATGTACTTCTTTTTGAAATTGTAAATTAGGTGGTTTGAACGTCAGTTTGCTCAGTTCATAATAGACCCTTCAAACCATGTCATTGCTTTACTTCTGTATGGTCTTTTTACCTTTAACAATCAAGTCTAATCAAAAAACCTTATTTTCCAATAATGTCACCTGAATGAGAACAAAACCATGGCTATACTAGCATCAAAAACATTAACACCAGATGACTGGAGAGCAGCTCGAGATGTGATTTGGCTTCTGGTCTTAACTGCCACTTTACAAAGTGTAAACTGTACCATACAGAAGTTGATTTTTTTTTTGTTTCATTTCACAACTGATCACGGAGCAATCTTACCTCTTCAAAACCAAATCAATTTTATCAGCACTACCTCAGATTTGCCACACAGAGAAGAAGGAAGAGGACCAATTTTAACAAGGCTAATGGAGACAAAAGGAGAAAAACAGATATACAAAAAGCAGAACTGTGGCAACATGCTTGGTATTGTTATATCTGGGCACAGTTATCCTGACCACCAAGGCTTTGACAAAACCCTGTTCCCTGAGTGGCTCCCCTGCCTGTGTTATAAACTGGAAGTGCAGGTAATATAATCCTCCTTGAAGTTCAAACCTCCTGCCACAGAAACAAAGAGGTCATTCTACGAGAGCCCTTACAGACCGCTTCACCCCTACAAAAGATTTCACTCTGGGACTCTTGTATGAGCTGCCCTGACCCTTTTCTCGGTCTCAACAGTGGCCTTTCAGAAACTCAAGAAAATCTCTATTCCCAATCTGACCAGCTCCATTAGCACCCCTAAAATTAACAGGCTACGTGATACTTCCAATTAATCAAATAGAGCCCCATTCATCGGCTTGCTGACAATGATGGGAGCGATGGTGCACTCACTGTCAGCGCTTCTCTCTGCCCAGACAAGGATACCCACGGATCAGTTTTCCCACCTATTAAGACTCAATCTAATCTAAGGAGGAATTTAAGAATAGGCTCAATTGCTCTAAATCTGACCCTGAAAGAAGAAATAATCTTGAACAACAAAAATGCCAAAAGATGAACACGCATAGATACACTGCTCACAAACAAAAAGAAGTATCTATTTGATATTTGGTTGTTGTCAGGTTCAATAAAAACGGATGGCCTGGATACAAACACAGTCTTTGTCTTAAGTCTATTTTTAGGCATAATGGAAGTTGAACAGATTCTATTTCTATTTCTAAGCATCTTAGGAAGGGTTCTGGTGCAATTAAAATGTTTTAACACACTTACATTTTTTAAAAGCTTTGTTTGTGTTCTGTTTGTTTTGCCCACAATAATAGGCCTTTGAAGACTTATATATAGGTTTTATAATCCCTGCAAGGTATTCGCTGGTTTCTGATAATGAGATTCAGACACAAGGGAGAGAAATGCTCTACCACAAGCAACACACTTCCCGTCTCAATGTAATATTTTTTTCTGTTTTATATAAAAATAAACAGTACAAGACACATTGATCGCACATCTTACCTTGGCATTTTAAAAAGTTTAACAATAGCTTTTCCTATTGAAAATTACACATCTTAAATATTTCAGGTTATTAAGCTACCACACACACTGAAATGCAGAACTTGTTGTCTGCAGAAGCATTTCTAATGCCAGGCTCGTTCAATGTTAAGGGAAGATGTAATGGAGATTGAGTAAAAGGTATACTTCGGCCTGGAAGACTCACACAAGTTACTAGTTGACTTGAGAACCAGAGGGATGTGTACTCTCTTGTATTTGACCATAAGGTAAGCAGGTTGAACTATAAAGAACACTGTGTAAGCACAAAGCACAAAAGGAAGGTTTATTTTCCTTTTGCACTGAACTATGAATAATGTTGGATATGGTTACATCTACTGCCCCCACCCCCCAAACTCTATTCACAAAACCCCACCATTTCCATGCTGTTATGGTTTGTTTGTATGGTAATGTCTTCAGGATCAAAGCTGTGAGAAATCTTTGAGCTCTGCTTCAAATTGTTCTTAACCTCAACACAGGACAGAGATCTGTTTTTCCAGTACAACATTTGTTTACCTGTCTGTGTATTTGCAAAGACTTGGAGTTGTCGTCCCCCACCTCAAACCACAGCTTGGCTCATAGAAGAAAAGCTCTGTCACATAATTGTGCAATGGGATATTAAGAATGGGAAGGCATAGAACGGAAATGTCTTGTAGACAGTTACAAAGAGATTTTTTTTTTTTTTTTTTTTTTTTTTTTAGGAATCCTGAAAAAGCTTTTTTTCAAGTTAGTCTGCATGGGAGTCACTGACGTTCCATTAATGTCTGGTATATGGTAGTAAGTTTAAGAAGCTTAGTGCATAATCTCTTTTAATTGGATTGAAGGGCTTACTCTTTGTTCAGAGTTTGTCAATCGCAAATGTCATGTCAGAGTAAACATGTTCCCAACGCAGAGAATGGATCAGCTGGCTGCGACGACGGCCTCAGGTAAAATCCTGAACCTAGAACAGCTGAATATTAATTTCTACAAAACGTCACAAGCTGCCTGGCAGAGGCCCCGTAACTGCAGCAGTTTCCCACACTTCTTTCAACCAAGACCCCCCCCCTTAAAACACACTAAGCAATATTATGTAAAGTGGTTTTCATAAGTAAACCTATAAGTTACAGTTTAGTTCCAGCGCATACAAACCCCATCACAAACAAAATCTAGTCTTCAGCAAAGTCATTCATACAATTTCAATCTTTAATTTTTCACTGCCAAATGGAATTTAGTATCTTGTAATTATCTAATTTGCAAGTACACTACTTGAAAAGCATTAGAATTTTGTTTTGCGGTTCATTTTTCTCTTTTAACTGTACTCATAACCAGACACTTAATTAAAAATTCTTCCCAAGGCATGAAATATTTTAACTTCAGCAAAATGTCACAAAAACAAAACTAAACAAACAAACAAAAATATGCACTCTCTCTGGAGTATAACCAACATTAAATCAAACACTACACTACTGCACTCTTGGGAATGCCAGTGATTAATTATATTGCCTGGTGGAAAATAAACTGAAATACGATTGTAGGGAATCTGGCCTTCATGACATGGATTCGGTATTGAGTCAGATACCGAGAAAGCTCACAGCCCGCGTCTCCCACAGAGTATAACCAAAACAAATGGCAATGTGCTTAGCACATTGGAAGAGCCCATGGAGATGAGTGGTGTAGGTCAACTCCATGCTTGCTAAACAGGTAATAAGCCAACAAACTGAGATCTACTCACTCAATATGTTTAGCTGAGACAAGCTACAATACATTGACCTTTTGGGTTTCCGAAATTCACACAATAATAATTTTAGTACAGCAGTTGTAATGCTAGTCTTGGGATACAACATAAGTAATTTGGTGAGTAACACATTCAATTAATTCTAAGTTTTCCAACTTCTAAATTGGCTTGGTTTCTGTTTTTTCATTGTAAACTTCAACTTTCAATATAAAGTACAAAATATTTCAGACAATGCCCCTGTAACTGCCCCTGTTTTACTGGAACTGAACAGGAAACAGAAGCATCCCATTTTGTATCTCTCAATAAGGAAGTGAAAAAGAATCATAACATTAAACATATAAGATTCTCAGATATTCAGCCCTGAGATGGAACACGAACAGGCTGAGTCTTTCCAGTGACTACTTCTCTTTGGCCCAAAATTCATGGGGTTAGCATTTTTTTATTTGGGAACCACAGAGCAGACTGGTACCACAGTAAGAGAGCACAGTGCTCAAAGACTGTCCCCTTTCTTCTGCTTGCTGCAGATTACCTCAATGGACTGTGACGTCAAAGGAATGCCGACTGCCCCGACAAATCAGCTTTATCAGGATTTATTACAAGGACACTGGAATATATCCTGTGTACAGAAAATCCACTTGAATGGGCAAACTTAAAGGCAGGAGGGGTCTGGCTGAATAGACTATTACGTGCTTAAAGAATAGGTATGAGACCCTGTAATCTTAGAAATCTAACAACAACAAGGTGGCATGTTAATAAAACAATGATTTTATCAAGCATTTCTGCAAATTACAAATTGATAGGGGAAACCTACCAAACTATCACAACTCCTAAACCTAAGAAAACAGTTGGATAATCTTGACTGATCTGATTATTGTTAAATCCAGCTATTGCACCATACAAAAGGCAAGGTTGTAATTTCAGAAGCACAATAAGATAATGCATCCTGTCTGAAGATGACTGGTAATCACACGGCTCTAAAAGGATCTTGCCAGCCCCCAAAAGGCAGATTATAGAACCAACAATAACCGATACAAGCTCCTCCATACAACACTGAACAAAATCCCCATGAAAGCGCGGTTCTATTTTTTGCAGCTATGGTGATCTATCCAATTCACCATCTGTCACTCTGCTATTTACTGAGCAATCTGAGAAAGCCTGTGATTCATCTGAAATTGTTCCAGAAATGTTCCTTTAGTACTAGAGCAGCAAGATTATTCTTATAAAAGGTACTGAATTAAGGTTCTATATGTAATAATTTTTTCTGAGGATTTTCCACATTTATTTGTTTTTATTTAAACGTGTAGAATACAGTGAGGAAACGCCACTACATTTTTCAAGGTTTGTGCATCCACAAACTCTACACTTTTAGACTGGTTAATAACATTTCAGTTGAGTCCAACGCATTATAATTTTTTTCCCAACATCAAAATAATATAAGTACTGACAATTGTGTTAACTGGAGAGGCTAATTAGAAACCTTGATAAAACACTTCCGTCTATGAAGGCAATGACATTAAAGCTGTAACATATGTTAAATGGTGAGGCAGTTTCTACAAGATTACAGGAAAGGTCTTAATGGGAGGGATTTGGATAGAGCAGGTTTCTCTCTGTGGACTGTCAGAATTCCCCTGGTCGGGCCACAACATATGGTCACATCAGTGGATTACAGTAAATGAGTGACATGTTCCAACTTCTTGAAAACATCCATTTGTTGGGGGCAACAAAACGTAAGAAGACCATCCAACACCTAGATAACATTTATTCCATCACATAAATGGTGTCCACACCCAAAAGTGTGTCATATTTTAGGTTGTGTTCTTTTATGGACAATAATGAAGACAAACATCCCGGTAATATGCACTTTTAATCTGTCAAAACCCATGTTTCAAACCAGAGGAGCTTTTACAGATCAGCAGGGTCACACCGACACGGGGACACAAATGGAATTTGGGCTTAAAGGCATTCAACAAAGAAAACAGGAGACTTTTTCACACAGAGAGTTGTCACAATCTGGAACAGACTCCCCAGCGATGTGGTTGAAGCTGAACATTTGGGAACATTTAAAAATAGACTGGATAGGATCCTTGGATATTAATGGACACCAAACGAACACGATGGGTCAAATGGCCTCCTCTTGTTTGTAAACTTTCTTATGTTCTTATGTTTTGACGTCAGTTATGGGATATGTCTATTGTGTAAAACGATACCCAACATCCCCATATTATTTTCTGTTGTTCCAGGCGTGGTGGAGGGGAAAGGTGACAGAGAATCTGAAGCCTTGCAAAGCCCTGACAGAGGCAGGTGCCATTTCTGGACAGCTGTCCAGACTTGCCCTCAACCACCCACCTTGGAGACAAGGTGACAACACAAAAATCTCCCAGTGCCAAAACAAAGAACCTCTCCAAAACACTGAACCAGTCGAGTCTCATTTCTTAAGAGGAGCCGCAGGGAAGGCTGCAGGCAAAAAAAAAAAGAAAAGAAAAACACCCACCTCCCACACTGATCAACCCAGAGTGGGGATAAATAGACAGATGGATAAACAAGCTTGACAACATTCACACCACTGACATGGACACCTCTCCTCATTTCTGAGCTTCTAGAACCAGCAACTGCCACACAAAGAGTGGCCAGCCAGCCATCCTGAGCTCATTGTCTAGACAGCCATCTCTTCCCATCAGTCACATTACAGGACTCTTGATACAACCATCTCCTCAATTATTAAAGAGACACAATTAAAACATAAAATAAGGAGGTGGCTGCAAAGTACTGATCTCGGAGATCAGAAGGAAAACAGGTACTTCTAATTCATCCCTTATTGAAAAGGAGGTTCATAATACTTGGATTAAGAAAACCAACAATAGTGAGAAAATAAAATGTCCATGTCTTCAATACTATAATACACCAAAAATTGTTTTTCTTGAAGTGTGGGGAGGTCTCAAAGAGCAATAAAATGTGTTTATTGGAATGTATGAAGAAAATATAGCTTAAAAAAAAAAAAAAACTGCAGCACAAGATGTTTTAACCAAGATGTGGTTGACTGGTACACTGTACTTGGATACTGTAGTGTAGGCCTTATAAAAAAAAAAAACTTAAAAAAACACACATTATTAAGCATTTTATTCTGTCATTTCTTTCAGCTTATATAGAGCTACCAATTAGTCCAAAAGGCTTTTATTTCAAACAGAATAATGCCTGGAGAAGCTGACGACATTTATACTATTTGCAGTGAGTGAGTAACCGGAGAGAAGCCATGGCATGCGAGCGAGTTGTTCGGGGTCACAGACGAAACAGAATGTCCTTGAACACTCAGCGATCCTTAGAGGAATAAGATGCATCTCCCACATTCAGGGCTAGTCAATCGTTTGTTTTTCTTTATTTCACCCTATAAGCCCTCTTTTTCAAATGACTTGGTCAGATGCTGCAGCCTGCAGCACAGCCCCTAAGTTAGCATACACTTTCAACATACCGGAAGTGAAATAGTTTTGGCTCCATTCTTAGGGAAGTCAGTTTGTTGTCCTTTTAACAGTAAAAGATTTAAAAAAAAAAAAAAACGGTGAAAATTCAAAAAATAGGAACTAAAACGGGTAAACATTAAGTCCGTCACTGTAGATGCTGAAAGGCTTTTGCGGAGATATGTTAGAATGTATTGTTGATTAAAAAAAGACATAAGGAAATAAAACGCTAAGCCTACACTGGCACTGCACTTTTTGGATATAAACAGTGAAAAGCAATGTTATCTTATTATTATCCTGCTCAACAACTGCGATCACAAGGTATATATTGACATTGCATTGATCCACAGTAAACGCTATAAAGCACCCCAGTGATCGCACAATTCATTATTTGGAAACAGCAGTTCCACGCCTCAAGCTATAGGCAGGAATCCCCACTGTGTCCAGCAAGAGAACAGACAGGGATGAGACGCCAGGAGTGCCGGGAAGGAGAGCTCAAATTCCCAACTGTACAATCAAATTCCTATACCAGTAGAAATGTAAAGAGTGTTTTCCAGTCACAATGTGATGCTTGCCAAGACACTAATGGCCTCAATTATCAAGGCTATCCATCAAATAGAGATTTTTAACATATATGGGGTTGGGGGAAAATGTATTTAACATCCCCCCAGAAAATCCAATAATGGGTTTTCTACTGTGTTATATGTGAACAAGAAATCACTTGTCATTATACAATACAAGGTGTGTGAAGTGCAATACCAATCTTCACTGTTCAGAATATTTATAAATATATTGTGTGAAAGCGGTCCCTAGGAAAATCTTTTGCTTTATTACCATAAAAAGTTGAGAGATGCGTCAATGAGAGAAGCTTGCTTTTTTAATATATCATCTTATTTACAGGAGGTAAAATAAAGGGAATATAGGTTGTCTCTTGAAAGTCTTAAAACGTTCTAGAGGCACGACCCAGATGATTAAGGAATGGCAGAATGAAGAATGGGACTCTTGAGTACAGAAGAAAGAGCTCCCGTTCTTAAATGTTTGAAAGCACCGATTAAGAGGGCCCTGAGTGCACGTAGATGCCAAGGGTGCGATGGTTACCGTGGTGCAGTGAACTACCAGCTGATGCCAGTGCTGCCTGGGCCAGACAGGCCAGAGACAGGCAGTGGGCTGTGCAGAGCTGAAAAGCTTCTGGCCTTTTTGCAGTCTGCTAAATTATTGCTGACAGTATTGGCTGGAACTCAACTGCAGAGACAATTAAAGGGGAAAAAAAAGAAAGCAACAACCTCAGACTGATGACTTGGCAGGCAAGCTTGCATTGCTGTAGCAAAGACTTTGGGTGTACACTCAGAGTTTGCTAGAGGCTGAGACTGAATCCAGCACTGATGTTGGACAACATAAAATAAATAAAACAAACTTGTACAGAGAATAAGAAATGGCACTACTGTATTTTCCAAATACATTCAACAGATTTGAGAAGCCAATAATACAGACCAGAATGAAGAACAATTTACCAATATAAAAAGAGATTAACTAAAAGGATCAAATCAAATAAGAACACTAAACAAAGGCTCTAATTCAAAACCAGACACTGTTGCAGCACTGTGACTATCGATGTCTAACCCTGCTCAGGTAGAGGCAATATAAATATGTTCTCATCTTTGTTTCACAATGCTACAATTTAATAATGCAGGTATATCTGGGTGTAGTCTTAAAGAGCACACAGCTTAGAAAACAAAGGACTTCAACATCAATTCAATTCCCAATTTGAAATAAAAATGAGAATTCTTTAATAGCTAGATTACACTCATTGATATAAAGCTGGTAATCGGGAACACACAGTGAATTACAGCAGTGATTGCTTGCATCTGGTGGAACGTTCTGTGTCATGTCTGTATTTTGTCCAAAACCCTGCATATTACCCAGAGGGCACTGGGATGAAGAGAGGAACATCCTGACTGGATTACTTGCACCCTTCACATAATATACCCGACATCCCCAATTGTCATAGTACAGTTTGTACTGTTTTTGGAACTGTGCTAAAATGGTTCTGGTGCCCATATTACCACACTCATTAACCTGTGAAGCTCTGAACCCTCCTTAGCTTTCCATGGTACTGAGGTGTGACAGAATGTGCCCTTTGGTTTCTGCCAAGCCTATTTTGCGTTGGCTTGTTGAAGAATTTTAGGTGGGCAGGAATCAGGCTGGGTGGCATTTAAATTGCTGTACAGTGAAATCAAAAACAAAACAGCAGCAGTTCCTTTAAAGACATGACAAGTCCATTAATCACAGCTAAAACAGCACCAAACAAAACCAAGCAGAGAATTTAAACTCATGAGTTCAGCAGAAAGAAACAATCCTGTTCCTTAAAGGTGTGAAAGCACAGATAAAACCACACCTAAACAATGGTTTCAGCCAAGCCCATTATACACGTTCATAATTTTGTGCTGGGCAGAAATCAGCCTGAGTGACACTCTTATTTTTGTACTTGTGAAATCAAAGAACAGCCGACGTTCCTTTGAAGACATTACATGTCCATTAATCACAGCTGAAATTGCCCCAAACTTAACCAAACAGAGAATTTACAAATCCTCAGATCAGCAGAAAGAAACGTCATCCTCATTCTTAAAAGCTGTGAACGCACATATCACAAGGCCGCACCTTAACAATGGTTTCAGCCAAGCCCATTCTACAAGTTCATAATTTTGTGCTGGGCAGAAATCAGGCTAAGTGACATTCTCATCGTTGTGTGGAAATTAAAACAAGACGGCAGCTGTCACTTTGAACATGGCAAAAGGTCAGAGGTGGGAAAAAACCCTTTTCACTTCCTCTAGTGTGAAATATTATCTGCACAGCTGTCATCAAAGGTACTGTAGTACAGTGAGAAAGGCCTATATGAAGGATAATCCATAACATATGGTCCTGGGAACCAACTAACATGTATTTTGACTTCCACAGCCACTAAGAATATAGCCTTATATCAGTGCTGGTCAGAGAACATGACTTTAACACCACTGTACTTGGAATATTATCAGGAAGAGAAAACTGAAAGCTAAATAGCTACATCTATCAAGCAGCCAAGTCATCAATCTGAATTCAGTTAAACACCTTTGGTTAGTTTAGGATCTAGTCATTGAAGAAGGAAAAAAATACAATTTACTGTATATAAACCACTCTTAAATCCCTGCTGGAAAAGGACCAAACAGCCACACGCTCACACACAACTTTTCAGTTTAAACTAGCATTTTACTTTACAGTTCCTGTATATTTAGTTTGTTGAATCCAATTGATTTTTTTTTCTATACTGTGCTTGCTCAACTGGTACCTGCATCAGGAAATTAAATTATCTAAGCTATAGATACTGTGCCAACACTTTAACCCTGAAAACTGAGGCAGAAGTTTGTCACATTTTCTCTGCAGATCTAATGAAGCATTTCAGGTCACATCAGAGGACAGGAAAAAAATATCATAGCGTGCAGCTGTATCTACCAGCTTGGTACAGTGTGCTAAATGGCAGAAAGATTCCTTGTGGCCAACAACAGCCTTTTAATATCCATCTTGCCAGGCGGTAGCTGGTGGGGTAAGAAAAAATCCTACAAAATGAGTACTGAGATGTAGATTAAAGCAGTTAAATTAAAGAATGAAGACTAAATTAAAATTATAGAGGTTAAAAAAGTAGATTAAGAACATCTATATTTTATTAAACCTACTCTTTATGTTGACAAGTGCCAAGTCTAATTCAATAAAATGGTCTGGTTTCAGCATAATTTAACCTGAAAATTCATACTCTCAACTTTTGTATGAGCTGCTTATTGCAGGTTAATTCACAAATCATGACTTCTGTCTTGATTTCATCATCAGATGCTGTTACAGTCTGCCATTTCAATGCCATATCATATATATGATAGAGGAAAATTACCACACATGAGAAAATGTAAATTACAGATGGGGGAAATCCTGAATTATGTTTTTAAAAGTGACACTGGCAGTCCTTTTAATTTAATTTAATTTCCCTGCAGTTTTGTAGAATACGTTTTTTCCCTTCTTTCTTTTTCAGATCCTGCAGACATTTTAAACAGGAGGTACCCCTCCCTGCAGGGGGGGTGCAACTACACAGGAGCCCGAGAGGTCTGCCTCCCAGCGAGTCAAGCTCTGAAGCATGTGTTTACTTAACCAGTGGACTCCTCATCTCCTCAAGTTTCAGGTCCCCAAAAAGATTTACTGCCTGCCACCAAGAGCGAGCACTGATTAAAACTGAAACTTTGCCGAGTGCCTTCACCAAACTCAGAGATTTCAGACTGGGGGCTATGCAGCACATTCATTACATTGCCTTTTACTAACAGAGTCAACATAAGACCAACAATAAAAAACAAAACTGTGGTACATAATGTGGGCACCGTCTTTCGGAGCTGCAAAATCCGATGGTAAAGGACTGTGGGTAATCCCCGTCACTCAGGGTGGTTTAGGCAGACTGGCAGGGGAGTTGGGGGGTGGAGTGGAAAAGTTGTGAAAATCACCATGCTGTACCTGACCACATGTAATTTTAAGAGTTCAACTAAGATACAAAAAGAAAACCTGAATATAATAAGAAAATCAAGTTTAACTTTACTTAGTAACAGTTGGCAGTTTCAAATGGCCTTATTTTAAGTTAAGATACAAAAAATGTAAAACAGCATTACTTCAATATTATACTACATTATAAGATCCACATTACATAAACATCTGACACCGCACAAGCCACCAAACGATAGGTTCCGAGTAGTTTGTGTAAAAAAGTTATCCTATAATGACTCATATACTGAAAGTAACAAGTCTGGGTGACAGGCTTGCAAAAAAAAAAGATCACATCAAACCAAACAGGAAAAGGATGTTCCTCTATTGGGCTTATGAAAATTACCCAATGCACTTAGCAAGGGGTCTGGTGGAAACGACAATTTTCAGAAAAATGTTAATCACCTTCTGTTAGAAATTACCCATGTACGGTAGCCTGCGATACTTGTCAAGTACAGAAATGGCACTTGTCAGCAGAAGAGTACAACTGTATTTGCATATTTAACTATATGCCGAGCGTTTTTTGTTGATTCTGTGATTGCGAACTTCAAATAAGGAGAAACGCAGCGTTCAGTGTTCATAGTGCTGAAATAACAGAAAGGAAAGGTGCAGAATAAATGTAATAAGGAATACAAAATAAATACAAAATGATGCTTGTATGTGAGAAATTGGGGAAGACGAGGCTAGAACCAAACCAGCTGTTCCCTCATCCATTCCTTGAGTGTGAGGGAGAGGGTTCACAAACAGTTTAAAACATGGAGCAAGTCATTTTATTCTGGCCACTTTTTACTTTTTTTTTTTTTTTGGAAGGGGTAAGGTGGGGGTGGATATTTGGGAGAATTAAAACCATCGATTCCCAAAAATACATGTTGCAGGAGAGTATAAAACCCAGGTAATTTCCTCACCTCCATAAAGCACTGACTCACCCATGCAGTGACCTCTCATTCATCCTCCCACTCGTTACATCCCAAGCTTTGCTCATCTCCCTTTTGTTTCTTTGTTACAGATCGGGTCAAGAAGGTACCTCTGGATTAGTAGCTGTACCCTACCCTGGCCTGCCTCTCTGCAACAGCGGTCTTAGTGGGTGGAGATTGAGGAAGAGGAGCTATAAACGCAGGCTACACAAAAGGAATGACAACAATAAATCAAACCAAAAGCAAAAAGTACCTCAGCACCTTGTTGTCAGTTTAGTTGTGTGCTGTTCAGCAGGTGGGAGGCAGGACAGCTAAACTGCTCACCTGGTCACTGTCTTGATGTGACCAGGTGCAGGTACGGAGGGGAGGAACTGGGTCACGGCCACATGTGAAATAGCCAAGTCTCGAAGAAATTTATAAAAAAATCTAGGCTGTACTATATTTTATTGAAATTTGTTACACTTTGATAACCAAGGCATTTTAACTACCAACAAATGTTCGAGACCACATACGTGAATCCTTCCATGCTGTGAACTGTATTTGAACAGCTGGTACGGTTCGGACAATATTGTTTCCCCACACTGAATGTTTCAAATCTGTGTGGCACATTACCACTCCAAATGCCACAGGACTTTGATCACTCCAAATATAATCCTTTGACTCTCAGTCATGTAATTGTAGTCCCCTGATGAAAGTTTTTTTGTTTTTTATATTTTGTATTAATGCTAAATTACAGATGGTATAATCACAGAGATGGGGTTGCTGTTCAGTCTTTCGAGGCTGCAGTCACCCACTCAATGATTATCCTCTTTAGCCGCCAGTCAGGTAAGGTCAGACTACAGCAAGACCTGAAATAGAGACTCTGTAGTTGGCCAGCCAAGACTGTGGCAGCCCAAACAATATCAGGAAGCCTTTTCATTTACAAACATTAAAAAATGTAAAATGGGTAGGAAAAAAAGACTTCAACAGCTGTGACAAAGCAGATTATTGTCGTGAGCTGTGATTATGCATTTAGGGAACTATACTTCATCACTTTGTCCATCTTTGCCTTAATTGCCTAGAATTAATATTTTAAAGGAGCTAAACCTTGGGGACTAGTCACACTAAATGATTAGTTCAGTTTTTTTAATTAAAATTATTGATAAAAAAAATCCTTTTGACTGGCCCATTTTTTACATGTATTGAAAAATAATCAATTTCTGCGATTTGCCTAATGTGTAAAGTTATCGATCTTCAAAGTGAAAGTGGGTAGGGTTGCTAGTGTGATTCGGCTTATTGCCAAGTGAAGAAAAAACCTACTGGGCATCCCTTACAACTCATATGGAATTGGCCTTTTGACTCCTCCATATCTGATGATGAATGGGAATGTACTTCAACAACAAAACTTTCAAATAGCCAAATATTAGCTGAATTAAAGATAAGTCATGTTGAAGACACTATATAAAACAAGATTAATGGGAACAAATTGAATGGGGAAAGGGGAAACTGCAAGTTACAGTATGTAGAAGAAAGGGTTACTGTAGCTCCAACACAAAGACGTTCTTGTTCCAGGATCCAGACGCACATCGTGTAGTTTGAAACTCCAACCCTATCTGAGATTTGGCAGAAAAAGTATGACCACTCAAAAGAAATTAGGAATAAGCTGTGGGCTCAAGTTAGAAAGGAGCAGATGCTTGTGATTTTGATTAAAATCCTTTTTTTTTTTTTCACTTCCAACTCTGCTGGGGGCAGTTAACTACACTGAGAGCTCAGTTCTATTACAGATCTCTATGAACGGGAATCAGTTACTTGCATAATTCAAGCCATCCATGCAGACTGGTTTAGAAGAGAAAAAAAAAAAACATCATATGGAATTATTCTTATGATTGACGCAGAGAGGTGAGAGCCAATATCTAATCAAATGTCTCGTTCATGTTTCCATAACAAAATTGCAGTTTCTTAAATGCCAACTGTGATGAATGAGAGGTTAGACTACTGGAATGTCATCTATCTTCAGAGAACAAGGACCATTTTAAATATCTTTCAAATGATAATTAGAAACAAGTTCTCTGGCATTTTAAAACATCACCAACTACGGAATATTCCTGTGGGATATATATTTTTTTTTTACATGGAAGTTCAGAATTCCCTCACTGCAGTTAACTGGAATATTATGCACAGTGGATAATAAATATAATTCCTGATCAATTAAGAAAACGCTGAATAAATGTGTTTTTTTATATATATATATATATATATATATATAGTATTTATTATCCACAGGTTTTGTTCTGTGCAATCATGCAACAGCCTTTGCAACTTCTGAGGTTCAACATGTCCAAATACAACCCGACAACATTTCTGACGCACTCTGAAACAAACAAGACCTCAAACCCAGGCCTGCAAAGCACACTGAGCTCAGTACATCAGCACTGCAAACCACAAAATAAAGCAGAAGCTCATAACTTCAAGCCTCCTAACAAGGATGTGTCAATACCATGGTGGCCCACAGAAGACCTCAGATGAATACCAGAATGCTAAGCACAGGAAATGTCATGCACTGTAGGACATTTCAACCACGTGAGCATTCTGTAAGATTTCTGAACATTAAGAAATGTCCCTGCATTTCTTTCCTGATAAAGATAATGGTTTTTTTAGAGGTTCCAAATTCATATGATCTATTATAAAGCCAGTCATTAATCTAAGTTAAAATATGTATTTGTATATTGTAATAGATGCTAGAGATAAAAGGTCAATAAAACATACTACATACAAGAGAGCGAAGCAAAGGCACATTTTTCGTAACTGAACAATTGAGGAAGTAATTCCAGATAAAATACCACGGCTATGACATATCCACCAGGGGAAAGAAAGCAGCTTGATCTGTATTACTCATTCAAAATGCATCAGTCAAGGCCCTTGAAACCGTCTGTAAACTTAACAGCCCACCCAGCGGGTATGCTGAGAGAAACGGGGGAAGGTTTTCATCTCCGTGACAAAACCAATGTGGACTCCTCCTGGTGTAGAGCAGGAATTCACAAAGCCACCTCCTCCAAATTGTTAAAAAAAATAGCACTATTTTAAACTATTCTTTTTTTTTTTTTAACTACAGTTAAAATAACTCATAAATGCATCTTCCCTGGCCCTCTCCTTGTCTGCATATATTTATATTTTTATTCCAATGGGTAAACACTTGTTTGTTTGCTTTCTGTATAATTTTAGCACCCTGCCATAGCGAACTGAAGAGAGACAGAAGAACACAGTCATTTCAACAGAAGCCACAGGATATCTCAAAATACGCTGAGGCCAGCCACATGTACAACTGACTCACATTATAGAAAATGTTCCCAGTTTCTCAAAAAAAAAATTCACCTCTCCATCACCAAACCCACATCAAATTTTTAGATTTTTCTATGAATGCAGAAATGTTATTAATTCCCTTGTTCATTCAGAATACATCTCCTTGTTACTCACAATCCCCCCTTCTTAATGTTCATAAAGATGCATGGAAATGTAATTCCACGATTCTTTGTAAGTCAGCAAGTAACTGTCCCTGTCAAAAGCAATAAATCTGTTACAGTAAATGTGTTGGGATGTTACAAAGCACTAAAGAAAATATTACTAATATATCTGCATTAGTGTATCGCTTCAGAGTTTGCATGCCACTCATTCAGCCATTGCAGAAATTTACTGGAATCACACCAAAAAATGTGAACACTATTAACAAAAGCACAATGCTTCATCTCTTTGATTTAGTCAGCAAATGAAATGCAAAACTACCTCATAAATGAAGATAAAAATATTTTTTTACTGTTGCACCAGCAGGCCTATAGGGAACTCTACAGTACTTAGAAGGCTTATACAGAGTGGAGGTGGACTGAAGTGCACTGCAGGTGTAATTTATAGCAGATTTAGTAATTTTATCAGGGACATCTAGAGACCACAGACAAAAGGCGGCTGGAAGGGTGAATGGCCTTGTGTGCCTTATAAAATGCAGCTTAGAAAATACGGTTCACAGTGAGACCTGATAGATCGCAGAAGGCTTTCCCTCCCAGTTTAATCCCATATGCAAGCTTTCATGTTGATCATTGCAGCAGGGCCACCACACAAACCTGGAGGTGTTTGCATTTCAAAGCTATCGCGGTGCGCACTGGTTCAAGTCTACATTCGAAAAAGAAGAAAGAAACCCCATTCAGACTAGACAAAACAAGTAGTAAACAGCCCCATTCGTCCCTATTCATTACACTAGCAAAGTGGGCAAAGGGAGATTTTAAAGTGACTGTTCATTTCTCAAAGAACACTTTTCTTTTTTTAGTCTACTTTGTGGTCACCCTTTCATTTCAAATCTGATGGACAATAAAGACAGGTACATCTAAAATACCAAGCTGTTTCTTACAGATTTGCATCAGGCCCATTGAGAATCCCCTCCGCTGTGGAGAGAAAACATGCTTTCAACTTTAACTCAGAGCTGTGTGAAATGATTCATCGATTATTTAAATGGTGTTTACAGAGAGGGCAGATAGAAAGACATTGACTGAGGTGATTATCACTTAACATTGAAGAACAGCTGTGAGAACAAGTGCAGATTAATCAGCTCTGTAGGAAATGTGAAAGATCAGTTCACCTGGTGAAGGAGGACAGGTAAGGGATTCTTCACAGAACTGCTCTTGGTCAACTGCAATTTTCCTTTTTAATTTAACTTATAACAACTAAATAATGGGATAACCTGGCAGTTTTACATGACAGTCAACACACTATTCCTACATATGGTCTGAGAGAAGGCTGTTTCGGGTTGAACGTCTTAAAAGTACTTCACCTGCGGTCTTCAAAAAGAAACAATTATTATTATTTTTTATTCTTCTTAGACTCATTATCTTAAAACCAAAACCAAAAAGCAGGTACATTACTGAACTAATCAAATTGCAATTTCATAATGTATTTCCACAGTCTATTGTTGCTATGGTTTCTACAGCAAAGTTAGAATCCAGTTAGATCAGAGAAGGCTGTAGGAATATAGGCTACTTGCATTGACAATAAAGTTATGTCAAAGTAAAAATGGTATTTGAAATTCCTTCAAGAAAGATATTTTTCCCCTATTAATTAAAAGGAAGTGAAGTTAACGACACAAAAGTCATTACCTGCAGCATATGCTATAGCTCGGGTAATAGGGCTGTAGAATCAGACCTCTCTAGCTGTTCAACTTTCCCCAATCCTTGCCATGGGCAGAGACAATTGAAATACTCTAAATGAAGTAGAAAAAAATTAAACTCCCCCCTCCCAACAGCAAACCTCTCTCGTCTACAACTCAAAGAGACAATTAAGAACAAGCAAGCAGACTGCTCCGCTGAAAAAATATTCCAAACATCCCTCGCTCTCCTCTGAGAAAGACACATCAAACGATGCTACAATTGCACAATTGTTTCCGCTGTTGCTCCAAGATAAGCTCTTGCCGAGAGCAGAGCCAGGCTATCACAGCACCCTCGTGTCTGCAGAGGGGTACTGACGACCTCTGGAAAGCAAAAAACTAAAATCTGCACTAGTGTAATTTATAGCAGCACCCCTCAGTGAGTTTTTAATCTGCAGGCAGTCACTGCACCCATTCACTGCACTCCCCTCAAAGCTTCAGTACAGCCCCAATAATATATAAGGAAGCTATTCATCATTGGGATTTCAAGGTTATATATGATGTCCTTTCATATATGCAAACAGATTTTAAGTAGTGGGCTTTATTTCTCCCTGAAGTCAGCTATTCGCACTAACTACCAGCTTGGTGAGGAGTAATTTTAAACACTGCACAGAGCTCCCACTTCCCTATAATCCTTAACATATGGCTGGCATTTTAATATTCAGAAATTCTTAATCAGCTCATTTCAGAGTGTTTTCCACAGCCTTTTCTTTTATATTCCTTTTACTCACACATTTGTATTTGATTTTAAATTTCTTTAATATACCCCTAAAATTAGGGCTTGTGATTTTGTCCAAGGGGATTATATGCCATAATTTAATTGCAAACATAACTGTAGAGGAAGGACAGTCCAAGTCACCAAGTACAACTGAGCTCTGGGGGGCCAAAGTTCAAGTGATGTGAAGTGAAGTGAAGTGAAAAAGAACTGGAATCAATTTCAGGTTGTTTGTGTTTTTCTTTCTGCAATAAACAAACGTTTCCGTTGTAATTAAAACACAGTGACTGCAGATGAAAGTTCCCTTGGCTTCCATAACAAGGCTATTTAGATTAAGGATAAACAAGGATTTATGATTAAGTGACTGGAGTTACAGATAAACCATGCACAGGTGCTGTGGTTTTACAGAGTTTACCTATCCCTCAAACCATTACTGAGCAATGTTCAGTCAATCGCTAACAACTTATTTCTCATCTTAACTAGCACATAAACTAGAAATAACTGTGGTCTACATGCGAGAGAACAGTCTGCTGATACACCCAAGGGTTTAAAGAGAAGTCTTCCACTGTCATTTTTTCTGGCTTACAAAAAAAGTTTAGCCTCCCCTCGTTCATTCAAACAGAAACTGACTTCAACCAATATCCTGAATAAGGGCACAGGCTTCATCTCAAGACTAGACCTTTTTTCCCACAGTGAATAATGACTCAGTACTTTGGAAGGTGTCTGCAGCCAAGGTACCTGATGTGAATACCTGGAGATGCAGACTGAACACATATACCCTCCTTTCAAACAGAAGGACAACTAAACAGGCCCAGAATGTGTTCGATGTCATACATACAGCAAAGGATAAAACATGAAGGAAATTCAGTTTATTTTGCAGTCCTTTTTGGTACCCTTTAATATAATAACTGCAGTTAAACCTTTACAATGCAGTTGTTTCATTAACATTAACTCCTTTCACTGGATTGTACTGGAGATCTTTTAGTGACAAGAGCACTACCCTTACAAAAACTAAAATGCGTTAAAGATCTAACCAAATATTTCAACCATTTAAAGCTTTGAACAAGTAATATATGTGTGTGTGTATATATATATATATATATATATATATATATATATTTTTTTTTTTTTTTTAAATGACACTGAAATATCACAGTATTTGTGCAATAAGAGGAAACACACAAAAAAAAATTACTTTTTCTCCTCTATTCAAGAAACCATACAAGAAAGTTATTTTAAGTGTGAAAAAAGGGCTGCCTCAACTTGTACCACACTTTTTTCCAAAAGGACTTTGATCAAAGCTGTTTAGAACAGTTTTCTTTTGTTGTGGTTATATTTTCATGCCTTTCTAGCTTCTTTGTTATGGTCAGTGTATCAAATGCAAAAAAAGGGAAATCAGGGGAAAGATAAATCCGCAAATTCAAAATAATGAAACGGATTTCATAAGGCCCAACAAATGGCATATTGGCTCGTGTTGCACTTCTCAAAATCGCCAGCATGCCACAAAGCTGAAGTGTCCTGAGGTAAAGGCTGTGGGCATGAGACCAGTTATTCTGGTTGGGAAATTTCAGTTTGTGAGATTTCAATTAAGGTATTCTGACAACCATGGAGTCTAAATGGAGAGATGTTAATCTACATGGCTTGCTGACCAATTCCCCCTGCACCCCTTCCCGTGATTTTCATAATAAATAAACATTAAAATTACTGTTCAAATTCAGAAATGAATTAGGCAAATACCAGACTCCAATCACTATCCCAGTTAAGAACAACCAGTCCCAATATTATGAAACTGCTAATCAAATTACAGACTACTTGAGGATATCATCTTTCATAGATTTAATTATTGTTTGGCATAATGCAGGATGACTGACACTACAAATAGGACTGCTACTGCTAGGTAATCTCCCTTAAAGGTTAAAGATATTAAAATTAAAGAGAGACAGAGAGATAATGATCCTGGACTAGTGGGAAGAATATACTTCCTTAAAACATATTTCCTTATTATTTGTTTTCCATCTTTGCTTCTTACCTCATAGGACCAGACGCAGGGCACCCCAGCAAACCTGCGCACGCAGCGGCCCACCTCCACGTCCTCGTGTGTGGTGTACATCTCCTGCAGGCACTCCCGGATGTGAGGTGCCATCCGGCGCAGCACCTCTCGGCTCATGATGACCCCAGGGCCACCCATGCAAAAGTTCTCCCCGGGCTCCAGGGCCAACTTGCCAAGCTCGTCCCTAGCGCCCATGCCGGTCTGGCCCAGGTAGATGGGCTCACTGCTGTTCAAGCTGCGCAGGAAGCTCTCCAGCCGCTCACTCTTGATGTAGACGTCATCGTCGGCCCTCATGAACCACTCGTACTGGTCGAGGTAGTGGTCGTGCATGTACTTCAGCATCATGAAGGACTTCTTTTGGGGAGGGTAGGAGTCGTCCACGTTCTTCAGCGGCACCACGGGGATGGGGATGGATGTGTCCGAGCCCTCGCTGGAGAAGAACATCACCTTGCCCGGTACAGTCTGTGCCCAAGTCCTTTAAAAATGAAAACCCACAAAAACACGCACATATGAATGGATGAATGAAGGTGCTAAAGTATAGGACTGATTATTTTAAAGGTGTTAGCGATTCTGGTCATTTCTCTTCTATTTCAGGACATGGGATGGAAAAAAAACTAAACATCCGAGTAATGTCCACTCAAAACAGATGGAGGAATCACTTGCTATTTTAAAAGATTTTAAGATCTCTCTTTAATTTGATGTACAGGCATGATAATTACTTAAGGAGTGTTTGTATTTTTCCCCCACTGCCAGCACCACCTTTGCAATACTTTTTCTTGCACAATGACAGGAATCCTGAGCCGGTAAGACAGAGCCCTACTGCCCGAGCAAAGCGCTGCTGCTGTCACTTCACCTGCTCACCAAGATTTAAAATGTACCTTTAGCGTTTTCAAAACACAAGGCTCAACTAATGAGCTTTTTTTTTTTCATTTTCTGTGGTTAAAATAGGTGCCGAGATAGCTTTAGTCTTCTCTCTGATAAGTAAAGCTACCGATGAGAAAGAAGGCTCAGTTTGGAGGTGTAAAACTTCTGATGACAAGCAGGGAGCTCTTGAAATGAACAAGGAACAAGAACTCCATTTTTACTTGTGTGGTAAACCATTACGCAAAACACAATGTAATGTCCTCAATTTGATTTTATTTCTAAATGTAATAAAATCAGACCAATTATTGTACTTGAAAAGGAAGAGACAACTGATTTGATAAAAAATAAATTCTCAGCAGCAATTGACTGATTTCTTGATTTAATATAAAACAATAACCAGTTTTCCAGAATGGCTTTACAGATGTGGAACTTCTCCCCCCTCTTTGAAATTGAGGTCCCACATGACTGCATTATTTTAAAATTATGTTTCCATCAGTTCTGTGAGGATTCATTATTCAAATTTCAACTGTATCATTGCATTGCTTTTGATGACGTCTGAGTATAAGATTTTGAGGTTAACATTAAATATGCTAACAATTTCTATAATTAGGCTCTTCGTATTAAGCGCTGGGTAGATGCCATTACTGTAAATATTACAATATAACGCGCATAAATTGTGTTTTACTGGATATATTTTAAAGTTAATATTTGTATTACATGTATGTTTTATGTATTGTCAATACAATTAAAGCCAAAACACTGTCATTAAAGACTTTAGCTAACCCATACAGAAAAGCTCTGCTGTGGGGTGCACCCAGCATCTTTAAAGATCAACAGAATAGTTACTCTATAGTTGTATTCATGTTTCTTTAAGCAAATATGTATAAACTCATTAGTATCAGAATTGTATTTAAAAGCATATAAAGAACTGTGTTTGATATGGCTTACAAAGCATGGAGCTGTATCTGTTTCTATTTTCCCTCCTTAATGTTTTAATATGAAATCGAGGTCTAAAATAAAAGATTATAAATATATAGGTCTATATGACGTGTAAAGAATAAATAAATACAAATGTATATGTTGAATCTTGAAGTGAGTACAAGAAATCAATACTATAGCCGGCTACTGTTGCAGTTCAACAACAGAGCAAAGAATGCAGATAAACCTGGTTTCTGTCATAAGATATATTTTGCAAATGCACGTCCAGGACCTGGGTAACGGCGAGAGACATACCTGTGAGCCGCCACAGCTCGGTTGTCCAGATACTTCTGTGCGGTCATCACGCCAACGAAAAGGAAATTGTTGGACCTCGGCACCGGCTTCAGAGTCGCCCCTGACCCGCTATCCTGGGGTCCCCACGCCAGCACGCCTCGGTGGTCCCTCTTCAGCCCCCGTTGAAGGCTGCAGCCACCCGGGCTTTCATTGCGCTTCTGCCCCGCTCTCTTCAGCTCCGTGGCCCTGGGCAAGATCAGTCTGGAAGCCAGGGCGAACCCGACCACCAGTCCCACAAGCACGCTGCACCAGGCTCGGCGGCTCCGACCTGCTGCCATGCCCTACATACACAGTCACCACCCGGCCGCTCCGCCCGCACACAGCCGCGTCTGTTACAGCGATCTCACTGGCAACACTGTAGCAGCTCCAGAAGGCTCGGATCTCATGTTAAAAAGCAGCCCTTAGATGTGTTCCCGGTACCGCTGCACACGTCGCAAAACAGCCGTCTGCCTGCCGAGACCTCGCTCTTATCTCAAACCGTCCTCTTCATGTTATGCCTCAGATCATGAAGCACTCTGCGGTTTCCCGTCAAGGGCTCATTATTTAATGTCTTCTTTGCTCTAAGGGGACGCTCCTCCATCCTCGCCTCTATCTCGCCATTGTGCGACTGCCCAGACGTCTTAAACCAACGCGGCTTAACCTGCGCAGTTTGACCTCAGCGGGCTTCCGTACCGAAGACTGATTGGTTAAAGAGTGAAGATACGCGTAACCAGTGTCTTGAAGATTTTTTCTTCTTCTTCTTCCTTTTCAAGGCAATGATGACCAAGACATCCCTCGTGTCCAAATACCAGATTAGCTACATTTAGAGCATATTTTGCGTTCTCCTTTTTTGGCTACAAATGTCTACATTATCAACCAGTGATCAAAATAGAAAGTTGTTCTGATAAAAAAGTAAAACATAATCTACTGTGTTTTGAATGTATTCGGGCGCACACAGTAGTTTAAATTCTGCATGAAGTTACAAGATACAGAAACAAGACAAATTCCAGGGCAAATACGAAAAACACATCATTAGAATCATGGGTGACATGAAAGGTATAGAAATAAAACTATATATTTTTTTAGAATTTCAAATAGTATTGAAAATCTATTGGCAAAAAATTAAGGGATGAAAACTATTAATCTTTTCTATTCCATATGATTTTTCTTTAACACAAGCTGCTGTAATCCTGGCAACTGCTGTATGGATCAAGTCAATTCACGAAGTTATTCCTTACACTCTGCCGCCCTCAAGTGGACACCAGAAACACATAATTAAATCTATACAAAGTGTCCCTTGTAACAAGAAACTTACACTAAATACCACTAACATTTAAAGCAACACATTAATAAGCATACGATCATAAAAATACATATACAGCAATGTCATACTTAAAGTACTGCCACATGCAGACAAAGTATCTTCAGATAATTAAAATTCTAGTTATTACTAGTTATTTTTCAGACATCTAAAATAGATTTTATATATAGATTAAATAAGTAATAACTAGACAAAGATTGTCAATTACAACCTTAATTGTTCCAAATTAAGAATATATAAACAAATCAAGACAAAGCAGGACATTTATATGCCAGAATTTATTTTTATTAACAGATATTGCATGGAATTATGGTGCCCTTGTACAATATTGAACGGCATGAAAACAGCTCTTGGATAATACAAATTTCAAGCCTTTTATGTCTACAAAATAGTTTACATTTATACGTAAAAAACCTCATGTTTTTAAATAAACCTATTTTATTTAGGCTACAGATCTGGTAATATCTATATAAGGTTCACAAGCACATTCCCATTAAGAATATAGTTTTGAAATTATTTTAACCCTACCCAAATTATGGGCAAATATAACTGGATTGATTGTTTAATGTGGAAAACAACAACTGTACCCTTACTATCCCCATCCCCCCCAAAAAAATGATCTAAATATTTAAGTGGAAGACAAAAGAGTGTTTCCAAACAACAGTTTAACTATAAAATAGCAAAAATGTGATTTTCTAGGCCACTGCAGACTGTAGTAAACTTCAAAGAGGAAGCAGTCTGTGCATCATTCAGACACTGAGCGGCTGTCAGGTGATTCAATGTCAAATTCTACTAGCTGGGTAAGTATAGCAAATTAGTCCAAGATCTGTTACACTAGTCTGTTAACCTTAATATAACAAAGAAAGAAACCAAACAAAAACCACAGAACATACACATTCTTCTGAAACACATCAGTCACCCCCTTTGGCAGCTTTGCCATTTACAAGGATGACTTCATAAAATGCTGTCAATCTCAGGAGATCAGTAGGCCTGTTCCATCCAAAGGTCCAATCACATACCGAAATGAGAAAATTCAAATCCTATGCAGTTGGGTGACATTTCATTATTAGCATTGGTTGCGTTAACTTTTTTGGAACAAACTGCAGATATCAAAATCCTGTATATTGTTGCAGGTGTAAAGCTTTAAAATTATTAATACCCAATGTTACCCATAAATCCATAGAAAGACGAGGCAAGAGAAAGCCTTTTCTCCTATGAAAACAAAATTGTAATAAAATCATTGGGTATTCTACCTATTATGGAAAAGTGAAGACTCATCGAGTAAAACAATTGTTGAACAGCTCCTTTAGAGATTTCATGAGTACGGACAGCAATATTCAGTAGATCTGTGCATGCTCTATGAACAGGTCAGAGGTCACCACAACGGTGTCACCCTGACCTGGCTTAACCTCATCCCCCGGCAGAGGGCCCTCTTCTGCCTGGTCTCCATGCGCAGCTGCCCCCACCCTCTCCAGTCAAAGGATTGAAACCTGAAACATAATGTGAGCTGTGAGTGACTATGCAACAAACACCCACACTGAATTAGTCTGCTCCAGACCTGTGCTAACAAATGGGATGTTTCAATGTCTGGACATGGGTGCCAACAATACAGTGAGGTAAAAAAGTATTTGATCCCCTGCTGATTTTGTACGTTTGCCCACTGACAAAGAAATGATCAGTCTATAATTTTAATGGTAGGTGTATTTTAACAGTGAGAGACAGAATAACAACAACAAAAATCCGGAAAAACGCATTTCAAAAAAGTTATAAATTGATTTGCATGTTAATGAGGGAAATAAGTATTTGATCCCCTATCAATCAGCAAGATTTCTGGCTCCCAGGTGAAAGTGTTGTGGTCAGATGAGACCAAAATCGAGCTCTTTGGCATCAACTCGCCGTGTTTGGAGGAGGAGGAATGACCCCAAGAACACCATCCCCACCGTCAAACATGGAGGTGGAAACATTATGCTTTGGGGGTGTTTTTCTACTAAGGGGACAGGACAACTGCACCGCATCAAAGGGACGATGAACGGGGCCATGTACCGTCAAATCTTGGGTGAGAACCTCCTTCCCTCAGCCAGGGCATTGAAAATGGGTCGTGGATGGGTATTCCAGCATGACAATGACCCAAAACACACAGCCAAGGCAACAAAGAAGTGGCTCAAGAAGAAGCACATTAAGGTCCTGGAGTGGCCTAGCCAGTCTCCAGACCTTAATCCCATAGAAAATCTGTGGAGGGAGCTGAAGGTTCGAGTTGCCAAACGTCAGCCTCGAAACCTTAATGACTTGGGAGAGGATCTGCAAAGAGGAGTGGGACAAAATCCCTCCTGAGATGTGTGCAAACCTGGTGGCCAACTACAAGAAATGTCTGACCTCTGTGATTGCCAACAAGGGTTTTGCCACCAAGTACTAAGTCGAAGGAGTCAAATACTTATTTCCCTCATTAACATGCAAATCACTTTTTTGAAATGCGTTTTTCTGTTGTTTTTTTGTTGTTGTTATTCTGTCTCTCACTGTTAAAATACACCTACCATTAAAATTATAGACTGATCATTTCTTTTTCAGTGGGCAAATGTACAAAATCAGCAGGGGATCAAATACTTTTTTCCCTCACTGTACATCACAAGTAGTCACACATGACAAAAATGTAATCTTTGGTTGTATTTATTTTATAAAACAGATGTTTTAGCTAGTAAGTGTACAGATACTGTACAATGTTGTGGTTATAATCTAGATAGAATTGTTAAACTTCCTACTGATGAAGGATAACAAATAAAAGCATTCCAGGGCCTGCAATAGCATAAGCCTCATTCAACCCTCCTTGCACAAAAAAAAAAAAAAAAATGCTTCATACACACCGCTGCTTCGGAGACTCTTTTTCTCTGTCTTGGGTTTGATGACCGTTGACGAGCTGGCTTCCTCGGTGTTCTGCTGTACAATATATACAAAACAATAAGTTTGAAAACAGCTCCTTGGCTTACAGTAAGGTATTGACAAACACTGGTTGAAGACACCGCTCACATATAAATGCTTTGGGTTCCCCTTGTAGCTCTTCCCCTCCTTCATGCTCTCCCACATCTCAATCTTCTGCCTTCTTTTCTCCTCTTCAACCTAAAAACAAACACCCAAAACAGCCAGGCGTTCATTGTTGGGCCTCTGATCTAGTTTGAACTAGGGCGCCACCTGCAGGGGAGGCACTGATTGGGCTTTTAAGTATTATAAAAACATTGTTTTCCCTAAACATTTTCACAGGGGGGGGGGCTGTTGACAAATTTCAACAGTTGGATTCATCATAAAAAGACTGGAGAGATGGTGGTGAGGGAGAACAGGGCCAGGTGTGGACGGTGGGGGAGTCGAGTGCGCGACAGTTGACAGTTTATTCTTTGAACATTTTCTGACTGCCACTCTGACTGCTGTTCTCATGAAAAGATTGAAAGCCATCGGGGACACAATACTGAAAGAAGAAAGATGAGGAAGAAAAAATAAAGTAGTGGTATGTTTTTTTATGGACATTTTTAAAAGCATGTCTGTCTCTGGTTTTAGCTATTTGAAATGTAGCACGCTAAATAGCGAAGCTAACTAACTAGCTAAACCTGAACTAGAGTAGCAGTAAATACACAACATGTGCTCAGGCAGTGGGCAAAGGGTGGAAGTGGAACCTTAAAAATCGGGCATAACTTACATAATATTTAATATCTTTTAAACGATTTGAGATAAAGCCATGGGGTTTTTTGACCTGTGTAGCTGAGATTCCGCTGAAAACAGCCATACATCACATACTTCTTGTATTTCTTATGCGTTTATATTATTACATTTAAAATATTATTTCCCCTTAAGCCAGTATTTCTTTGGGAAGGGGGGGGCTGGGGTTGATTTTTTTTTTTTTTTTTAGAGATCTCGTCTAGGGTGCCAGATTGGCCAGAAACACCCCTGTGTAAAGTGGTCAGTTTTCAGGATCACACACCAACATGATTGATAGCAACTCTCTTGGAGTTCAATTCTTCTGAAATGTAGGTACATGCATCATTAAATAAGCATTGTGATCGAGTGTGACTTAATGCAACACAGTATGGTACTTGCTTGCTTCTGTTTCTCTCTGTATTGTGCAGCTTTAGCATCCAGCTCCTCCTGCATCCTAATGCGAGCAGCTTCCAGTGCTTCTTGTCGTTTCACCACAGAAGAAGCATCTGGGGGGGATACAGAGTTGCAGTAGAGGTCCTTAGTCATATTTTTGCCATGGGGTTAGACTACCTTGGTATAATTAAGGAGGGAGGGTCTACTGCCACTTTTGCAGCCAATAAGGGTGAATAGGGGGGAAAATGCTTTGTTGTTGTTGTATTGCAATGCATCTAAACATCAGGGTGGTGTCAATACTTACTTACTCTCCCAGTAAAGTATTATTGAACCACCTTTTTTAATATTGGTATATACATGTCCTGGAAGACTGACCAGGAACACTGCCGGCCGCCGAGCCATTCTGCGCCTGCCCTGCTCGCCTCTTACTCAGCTGCTGGATCAGGAGATACACAGCAATGCAGCCAAACAGCAGGTACCAGCCATAGTCTGCAACCACAACTCCCACTGCGGAGACACAGAGGGGGAAATGTACAGTTAAGATACATGCATACATACATAGGTAGTTAAGGCCAGTCAATATTTAATTCCTTTGCAAAAACAAAATGGTTGTGTTTAAAGGTTTATTGCTGGTATCAGAAAGCGCTAAACTACATACAAACATAGCCTACTCGTTTGGTACTACTGAATTAAGGGATACATCTATGGTTTGTGGATGTTGTTGAACTTGGTCAGATATATCCTGACACTGATGAGCAGGGCCTCCTGATATTGCTGGAGTTTCTTCATAAAACAGGCGTGACGAGATCGATAACTGAGCTTCACGTTGTCAGTTTACACAAAAACACGACACATATTTCTAATAACAGATAAGTCCTGCCTCGGTATCTTCCACAAGATATCGCCGTTTTCATAACTTACCGCTTTGCTGCAGAAAACCCAAGTCCTGGTTTTCGAGGGTGGTCTCGGTTTTGATTTCTGTAGCGTCACCGTCGGCTTCCATTTTCACGATTTCCACCGACACAACACTTGGTAAACAAAACGGCTCTTATTTTTCTTCCACTATTTCCGCCATGCTTATGATCTAGTTCCTTCTTATTTCACACAACGCCACAGCTCAACCAATCACAGAAAGCGGTGACGTGGAGAAGCCGAGCAGCGACACTGGATCCGGGAAGGACGTGACGTAACGCCCCATAGACATACAGGGCCCGCTAGTGTAGCGCAGATTTCCGCACTTCTGCGCAGACCTACAGAATTTCAGCGATCCCATTGGTGGAGCAGAGCAGATCCGAGCATGACTGCAGACATCTGACCTATAATAGGCTGATTCTGCCTGTGTATAGTTTGCATTAGTGAGACTTCAGGAGCTGTCATGGGTGAGAATTAACCCAGCACCTGAATGCACCGTAACCGTTAATTTGCAGTCCCACTCAACGACTTGGGGATTTAGTTAAAAAATAAAAAAATGGATTTCAAAGCTTAGATAATTGACTCTTATTTAACCCCATCATGTCTAGGTATTTTATATGTAAAGCTGCGAAAAGAAACTTGTCGGTGTCACATCTGTTCATACCTCTCCTTGGTGTGAATCAGCAGGGTGGTCAAGTCCAATAAAATATCGGACATTTTGAGGCTCTAGCAAAAATTAATTCCTAAAAAACGGTACTCTCAGGCACTGATTTATGTCACTGTATGCAGACTGTAAACCCTGTCCTGTTATGTCCGCGTTTCTTGAAGTGTGTGGTCAGCCTAAATATATAATGAATAGAGAATGCAAAATGAGAAAGCTTTGCAATGCCATTAAAAGATTAAAAGGTGGAGTAATGTGTATATTGCCTTACTGAAGCACTCGTTTCCAGTGTAAAAATGTAAAAGATTGAATTGGTTCCATAACGTCAGTTTTAGCAGTGGAAGTAAAATGCCTTCCTGGTGTCAGAGTCTCTGACATTAGACAAATTAGACGGATCTGCCAGCAGTAAAGTTTCTACTGTGGTACAAACGATATTATACACAGACAATCAGAGATTTAAAAAAATGTTTCAGAATATACTTCTCTGGCCCTCTACTAACATTACACAGAGGAGATGAGGCTGTCCTTTCTAAATAGCTGGTTGACAAGCTGGTGTGCATCAAATAATGTCGTTTTTGTGAACAATTTTAGGAAAGGCCTGGCTTATACAGAAGAGATGGGCTCCAGCATGTGTCAGGACCCACACATAGTCACAATCACACACTAGATCTAGTTATTACCATGGGGTAGAGATTCACAACCTAATAATATCACCCCAGAACCAGACAATTTCTGACCACTGCCTTATTACATTTGAGCTGCTTGGAGTAGCAACAGACACACAGGAGAGGAACATAGAAACTCATTGCCTAAATCCTAGTGCGATTCGTAAATGTACTACTCTGTTGCCTAATGCTAGCTTTATCAAAACAGGATCGGTAGATTAATTATTAAATAATTTCAACAATACAATAAGCACAGCTTTAGATACAGTAGCTTTATTAAGGACAAGATTAATTAAACCAACGAAACACTCCCCCTGGTTTAACAAGCTCACTTAGACCCTTTGCCACAGCTCAACCTTTCTAAGGTTCTAGAGAAAGTAGTTGCAAACCAATTGCAAGCTTTCTTAACTGATAATCATCTTTATGAAAAAAAAAATCAATCAGGCTTCCGCTCTGGCCACAGTACAGAAACAGCCCTGTTAAAAGTATTAAACAACGTGTTTCAGTCCTCCAACTTATTATTTTACTAGACTTAAGCACGGTTTCTGACACAATTGACCACCAAATCTTGATACACCGCTTAGAAAACCTTGTTGGCCTGTCTCACAATCATGGTTTTATCATGGTTTAAATCTTATCTGTCAAACAGACTCCAATATGTAGATTAATGAAAACCACTCAAACGTAACTGAGGTTAAGCTCAGAGTACCACAAGGCTCAGTCCTCGGACCTATACTTTTTCATTGTACATGCTCCCTTTAGGTGATATCAATCGACGCCATAATATTAACTTTCACAGTTACGCAGATGACACACAATTTGTCAGTAAATCCTAACAATACCATAGACATAGACATAGACATAGAAACAGAAACACTAATCTGCTGTCTGTCCGAGATTTAAACATGGATGACACATTTCTTATGCTTAATTCTGATAAAAACAGAAGTCCTAATTTTAGGGGACAAAAATCTATGGTTTCATCATACACTGAAAAAACTGAGTAATGATAATTTTAATTCCACCGCTAAGGAGATGGCATGGAACCTGGGTGTCATCTGTGACCTTAATCTATCCTTTGAATCACACATTCAGATTGTCGATCTTCCTTCCTCCAGCTTAGAAACATTGCTAGACTGAGACAATTCCTCTCATTACATGACACTGAGAAATTGATACACGCATTTGATTGGATTACTGTAATGCCATTCTGTCAGGCAGCACAAACAGAGCTATTTCTGCACTTCAGTTAGAATTCTTGCAGCAGCATTTTGGACTAACTAAAACAAAACAAAAAAACATGATCACATCACTCCAGTATTAGCTTCTCTTCACTGGCTGCCCGTACACTACAGGATAGACTTTAACGTTCTCTTATTAGCATTTAAGGCAATTAAGGGACTGGCACCTCCCTACTTATAAGATCTCCTTATTGAATACACTCCAAGTCGGCTGTTGAAATCCCAGGGAGCCGGTTTCTTAGTGGTCCCTAAAATGCACAAGAAAACTGCAGGTGGTAGAACATTTAGTTATAGGGCCCCGAAACTGTGAAACGATCTTCCAAGAGATGCCCCGTCTTAGTCTTTAAATCACGCCTGAAGACTCATCTGTTTAGGGTGTTTTTCTAGCACAGTGTCACCAGTGTGCCATGGACATGCAATGCACAATTGTTTTTGGAGATGTCCTGCATGACCAGTATCTGAGCACAACTGTCTTTTTGTCGTCTTCTAGCAACAGCCCCCTCCGAGGGTCCGATGAGGCAAGCCCGACGAGGCACAACCCAAACCCAGAGGCACCCACACCCCAAGGTCTGACGAGCCACCCCCGAAGTCCGGCCAGAGGCCCCCACCAGAGGGAAGACCACAGCCAGCAGTACCGATTAAGAACCTTCCGATCTCCTTGCTGCTGTAACAACTATACTGCCTGGAGGGGAGGCAACCATTAGGCCTGGACCTTAAGCCGTGGACCCCCCGAGATTTATTTTCTCCTACATGCCATCCATAGTTTTTTGTTTTTCTCTCCTCCATGCCTAATGGTTTATTTAAATTTACATTATTTTAGATCACTTTTTACTTTATTCTATTTTTATGTATTTGCTGTACATTCATTGCATGTTTACCAATCTGTAAAGCACTGTGGCTCCCCTGCAAAGGGCGCTATACAAACAGATTGACAAGAAAATATCACTTACCCATGCTAGTCTCCATAATCCACACAGTAAATACACTTGTACCTGCACAAACCCAGAGATACACAAACTAGTATACAGCCTCAAACACAAACCTTTTAAAAAGTTTATCGCTGAATCCTTGGTAGTGTAAGATTCAAAGCTCAGTCGACACAAGTGAAGACTGACAATCCTCTTGAATCATAACTGATCAATTACCACAGATTTAAAATATTTTTAAAGATAAGTCATTGTGAAAAAACTTTTACAGGTTAGCCCCATCTTTGTAACTTTTGTTTATTGAAAAGGAGAGAATGTAATATCCTTTGCATTATTACTCACCATCTCCTTCATGATCTTGGTAGAAATATACAACAAATGTATAAAAAAAAGTTTAATGTATTCAAAATTATTATACAGTATAACATTTGACAAGTCTCAAAAACAAGAACTATCCACAATAAAGAGTGAACAATGACAACTAGTTACTCTGCTTTTGCCAGTCTATTCCTAACAAAAATAACTACGATCCATTCACTGCAATGTCTTCTTCCATTTCTTCCTGCCCTTCCGCCTCCATTTCCTCGTCTGCTGCCTCCTCTTCCTCCTTCTCCTCCTGCTCTCCCTCTTGCTCCTGCTCCCCTTCCCCCTGCTGCGGCTTCTCCTCCTCCCATTCTTCCTCTTCTTCCTCCTCCTCCACACCAGGAGGACCTGAAACAACACATACATTAGGACACCTTCACAGAAACAAGAAGTTTAATTCTTGTGCTTTGAAAACAGATGTGACACAGGATGATAAAACAAAATGTACACAAATGGCACTGAAACACGTGTAACTACTCTGAGTTATCCAAATCTGGTCGATAGCAATAACCAGCATTACTCCATAGGACGTCTTTATACCAATTACCTTGCTTCTTGTCTCTGCCAGGGATGTGTCCAGACTGGAGCAGTCCTTTCAACCTCTCCACTTCAGCCAATGAGGTGGCATTTGCGATGGCATTCTGAAAATATGACACCGTGATTTACAAAAAAAATTCAGAACATTTGAGCATTTGCCAGTCATTAGAACACCATCATTTAGCATAAAACGGGAAAAGGTAAACCATACAAAAAACTGATAATTGCTACGTACAACACAAAAAGGAACCAAATTTGGGCCATAAAATACTTAAGGGAGAAAAATAAATCATGATTACCTTAATAGCTTCAACATCTGCTGCTGAAGGCCCGGTCTTCTTCTTCTCAGCTTGCAGTGCTGCACCAGGAGTGAACCTGAAACAGATGCACGGTGTCACACCACACACACTGCTCCCACCTCATAGCTTCTCGAAGCCTTTAGCACCAAGTAGAAATGACATCAGTGTAGTATCTCATCTTTGTCAATAAACTGATACAGTAGGGAATTCCTTGAAACAGCTCTCCTCAGAAACAACAAACCTTTCTATCACGCCAATGTTCAGATTCCAACAACGCCATCTTACAGGATGAGCGTAACTTAAACTATTAAAATAGAGAATTTTGGAAGGCATTCAGCAGCTCTATAGCCACAGGCCAGGTCCCTGTGTTTCTGAAGGTCAGTGCTAGATCAAGTACTTTCATCTTACGTTTTTGTTCTCTTGGCAATATCCTTTGCAAGCTGAGCACCTCGTTTGCCTTTGAACATTTTCTCCGCCTCTTGACGCTCCTACGGTGATACAGCATACGGTTATTGTAAAGAGTTACAAGACTTTTGAAAGAGGTCCATGAAGACAGAGTCGCATTTCATTTCCGTTTCATAACAGATTTTCCAAATGAGTAGAATTCTGATGACAAATAAATCTCTAAAGTGAGAATTGCAGCATCTAATTTGTATTATAACCCTGTGAATCTACCATCCACCATTTAGCTGACAATAGATGTTTTTCATAATGCAAAACTGTTATCAATTTACTTTATAGGGTAATGATTTAGAGGATCTTGAACGGCAGATGCTTCTGGAGCCAATATGAATAATATAAAGCGTTGCATTTAGATGGGGCACACCTGTCCCCAGAAAGGTTAGAGTTTACCTTCAGTTTGACCTTCTGGAAGTCGAGCACTCGTATCTGTGGGACCTTGTTGATGACATAAAGCCTGTAATGTTTCTTGTTGGTTACAGGATTCCTTAACAGGCTGAAAAGATTCAAACACAACTGAATATTTTAAATGTATTTTACAAGTACATATTAACAGCTTAGTTTTAAAAACAATGTTCACCCATACATTTTAATATTTACACATACACTAAAAAATCCAGATTGAGTAAATTTAACGTTTCCACAAGGACTAGTTTACATTGACAATGAAAATATATGCTACCTCAGCAAGGTTAAGGTCTTTATTGATGCAAGTGGATCCAACTCCCCCTAAAAAAGAAAAACACAAAAACAAACATATTACAGAAACCATACAGTAAAGAGGACAATGCAAACATTTAAAAAGAAAGGGTTTACTTCAGAATGGCAAACAAATGAAAATTATAGAACAAAAACTGCATACCAGCTCCTGGATATTATTATTTGTGAGAACCAGTTCCGTCAAGTGTGGTAGAGATTGTTCAAGGTTTTCACCTATCCGGCTACAAAACACAAGATTACAGAGCATGAGTCACATTACAATCACTTACACACTGAAACACAAGCAACAAGCGATCTCAGCTTTCATCAAATAAAATCTAGCAAACCATCATCTGCTAACAGTAACACATTTTTGTCCAACACAACCCATTGAGCAGAGAGTGTGTATGTTGCAGTATATATATGAAAACATACAAATGGACTGAAAGTTTGAGCAATTTAATAAGGAGCAGAGCTGTACACTCTGAAATGCACAACTAATTATTAAAATAAGCTTTGATCCCAAACATTGGGTAGTAACAGTGTACTACGATTAGCTATACATGCAGTGTGGGCGTGTGTGTGTATATTTCATACATTAGGAGCACCCACCATATTCTGTTGTTGTTCATCAGCAGTGTTTTCAGTCTCTTGAGCAAAGGAAAGCCGTCCAATTTCCGGATTTCATTGTCAGAAAAGTCGATGGTGTCGAACTGGTCCAAAGTGGCTCCCAAATTCTCAAGAACGGGGATTTTGTAACCTGAAGTTAAATTCATACAAAAAAGCAGAACAGATTATCAACACTGTTCAGACACTTCCTATACTTGCAATATACTGTAACCATTTCTTACGAGCTTCCAACGAATACATTACCGGCCGCGTATATTCCCAACGAATACATATTTAAGCGGACATTTACCAACAAACTCCGGACTAAAATTTTAAACCATATTCTATTCATTTTGTTTCAGTAAATGTAAAATAGCAAATTAACCAGTAAAATAAATATTTTGCTGGGGGAAAAAAAAACCATTAAAATACTGACCACGGGCATAATTTAAGGCCTATATGTAATCCTCATTTTGCACGCACTCACCCCGAAGATCCAGTTCCCTGTCTCGCACTGGGTTTGTGTACTGAGCCGCTTGCTCGATTAGTTCTGCTGACAACTTCACCATAACTACAATTTTAAGATGATTTTATATAATGAATGAATCTTCCAATGTACATCCAAACGCGTCTCCCACACGCTGCCGTTCCGAACTGTATTTATTTCCCGGCATGCACTGGTAACAAGACTTTTACTGCCACCAGAGGAGGGGGACTCTAGAGGGCGGGAAATGTTATACCCCCACCTAGCGGCAAGGAGTACTCGAAATTTAATGCAGCGAGAAATAACAAGAACAGTTTAATCAATTTCATAAAACATACCTAAATACAACTAATGTTAATTTCGGTCAATATCATTATCTGTTGTTTCAGAATATGCAGATCTTACAATTAAATGTAATAATTTGAGTTTGCAAAGGCCATACTCTCATCAAAGGAAGTTACATTAAATTCCCTTTATAAAGATGATTTTATTAACAGAGTTTGTCATAAAATGCAAGACAGACATATGTTTGATGAAGGACTGAGATGGATTGTATAGCTCCCGATAGGAATGATAGAGAAATAACCTCCTGGACAACCTTGCTCTTAGCTAACCATTTTCATTACCATTTTTTTTTCATGAAGGACACAGATCTGAAAGGATATGCACAGTATATAACATTAGATTCTGAACTCCCAGAGGCCTCACTGTCTTCAGGCTTTTACAGTGTGCCAGGTTTGATCAGACTTGCACCACAAAAGACACATACTTGATAAAGCCTTCATGACTGTAATCAGCCAGCAAGCTGTAGTCTTTAAAATATATAAATACTTGTCCAAAAGAGATGACTATTGGATGGTCAACAATAAAGAAATCTGCTATTTAGATAAGTCTATCAAAGTAACTCAGATGATTGAACCAGGTCAGATGAGTATTTACTCTTGGGTCCATGGCTGCTTTCTACTGAGGTTATGCTATAAGCTCAGGATAAGCTAACAGGGCCTTGGCTGGGCTCAGGGTTAATCTTAGGGTTAAAGATATGGTTAAGTCTGAGAGAGGATTATATTAGAATGAACAGTCAGGGTTATAACATGATAAATATTTAGCTTTAGGAACTATGTATTAAATGCAATTATCCTTATGAATATGAAGAGATGAAGTGTGGTGTCTGTATAATGTCTTGTGAAACTCTGCTTGTCTCCTGAGATGGCAGTGAAGATTTGAGTGGATGTGCTGTACTTAACATCTCTTAACATCTGACCTCAGAGACTTCTTCGTTTTTTTCCTCAGAGGTGCAGCGCGCTTACCTGTCTCTGGCTATAAATGAAGAAATGACAGCACTTTCATCCCACTAGGTGGTTATACGAAGCCATGCTTTGTTTCTCGTCCCTCAGAGAATTCCAGCTTACATTAATGCATTTCTTCAAGTGGAAGCCTTTTCTTTTGATGAACAAATCTGCTAACAGACTTAATAAATTAACTTTTCTTGTCCATGTTCATAAATATTAAAAATCACAAACTTTCACTCATCCTTATCCTTGTTCCCAATGGTTTCATTAGTATAACACTGAGGGAGGTTGGTGAAGTTGATAATCGAGGACCTTTAATTATTGCTGGTAGAACTTTGAGAACCAATCAAATTACAAAGCTGGGTCTAGTTCCAGGCCAAAATGCACAGAAAAGCACATATTCGAATAATTGACTTTATTTGAAATAATTAATTTAATACCACTGTGCTCAATCTTACAATTTACAACAGAGTGCAGTTTTGATTCTGTCTACACCTGCCCATTATTTGGTAGTAAGGTTTATTAATAATAAGAAGAAAAATAAAAAGGATTTTGCTTCAATAGAACAATGGGGCATTTGTCCCACTGCTTGTAATATGAATAGTAAAATGCAGGCTTTAATGATCCACTAATGTTTTTAATAAACCATTATGTTGGCAAGATAGCATGGATAGAGAGGGGAGGGACGGTTAAAAGCACAGCGCTGTCTCACCAGTCTGGGTTTATAATTTTCTGCATCTGCATTCATTTTGTCCTGCAGTCGGAGCCAAGCTGCTTTCCTGACATCATTCTGAGAAATATACACTGGGTTCTACAAAACAACGAAGACCAGGCCTGTCCCCGCCAATGATATAACAGCAAAAAAATGGTAATAATGAGAAATGGCACAAGTCAGGCTGTGAATTCCACAAATCAAGGAACTTTTTAAAAAGGCTCATTCTCTTCTACTCTGTGAAGGCAACTGGGTTGAAAATTGTTTTGATTGTTTTTTTATTTATAAGTAACATGCCATCATATTCAGGTTGATCAATCTGTGGCAGCAGCAGCATTTCTAAAACTATTACAAAACCTTCAAAGAACACCATGAGCTACAAGGTTAACATCATTGTGCATGAGCACTTTTTGCTCAGGTCCAAGAATTGAAGGTACTTCATTTATGTGAGAAAAAATATTCAGCAGTTATTCATAATGATTAATTACTGTTCTAACGTGAAGGCCTTATATAATGGTGTTGCATTCATATTCATGATTACATGCTCAAACGTTGCAGTGCATTCCAGCCGGTTTCATGCAGTACATTTAAATGACAATAAACTGTCTCACCTATGCTGCCAGAAACATATTTATATGATCTCTTAATGTGTTTTTCTTAAAGTGCATTATGAAGGACAATATACTGAGACAAATGGTCTAAAGCAAAGGGTACCTTAAAAAATCAAATTGGAATATGCCGATAAAGTACATAAATTAAGACCCAGCCAACATTTCTGGTTAGTATTCACAGGAAGTGCAGCTGCAGAACTGCCAGGAAAGTGTTGCTTCTGTGCATGGAATGTGATCTTTTTCACTTTTCATTTTTTTCTGAAAATCCCAATGGGTTTTATTTATTTATTTATTTATTTATTTATTTTCAGACTTGAAAATCATGGCAGGGAATTCATAGCTTTTTATTTCACAAGTGAATTAGGCTCAGTTGATTCTCTTTTGATGTCAAGTTTTTTTTTTTACTATTATTATTTTGCAGTCTTTGGGATCTTAATAGTACTAACATCCTGACATTGCATGCCTCCATGGACTGTAATATATATTTTCAAGAGTTTCGTTTCAACTGAAAGTGTAACAGAAGTGATGTACCAAATGTCCTTTTCTTGCATCTCCTTAGGGTGTTTTTAGGACTGTCAGTGGTTTGTTCGTAATTAAAATTTTGCTTCCTTGATCTCATACGAAAGATAAGCAACATAAGGACCTAACGTTTGTAAAAAAATAAAAATAAAAGAAGAAGAAACAAACATGCAATGTTACTGTGCAACAATCAGAGGAAATTAATGACACCAAGTGGTTATGGTAACACGTGACTACAACATTTTTCTCATGCCGTAACCTAAAGACAACTACAACATCGCACAACAAAATGTCTTAGCTGGACACACTACCATGACACATACACTGCAAAATCAAATTTAAGAGGGTCAATTGCAATGATATTTTGCTGATTATTATTTATGAGTTGTAATCCTTGTTTTTGAGATAATGAAATATCTTCTTTTTTCCCTTGAGTTCAGAAGGGATTTCGTAAAGCAATTTAAACTCACTAGAGCAATGCCTGTTCTTATTTTCTAACAGTAATAGGTTTTTTTTTTCTGCTGTTTACTTGTAATGAGATTTGCTTTCTTGCCAAGTAGGATGTCTGCTGCTCCATTACAGGTGCAAGGAGCAACACTGAGCAGTGCCCCCTGGGGCAGGAGTGAAGCGTGGGAAGTGACAGTGGGCTGACATCCTGTCAAAGACTTTGTCAGTTTCCCTGTGCGGAGGAGAGACAGACTGCCATCAATAAAGTACAGTCTAGTCGTCAATTTCCAGATCTGAATAAGGTTAGATTCTGTTCTGATCCTAAATTTTCATTAATAGAGCACCAATGTTGTGTTGGTATACCAGTGTTGGTATAAAAAAAAAAAAAGTTTTTTTCTGCTTAATTGTTTTGTTATTTTGTGTATAAAACAGTCCTTTTCCCTGAGGATGAGGCTAATAGCTTGCAAATGAAGGCACAAAAAACACACTCAAACACACAATTTGCTTTAAAATAAAATCCCTCTTTCCTCCTTCTTCACTGACAGATAATCATAGTAATACTCACATGCACTGGGAATAATGATTTTATTGTTTTGCACTTTCAAGTGTACCTGCTAAAGGAAGTGACCTGAAATGTCTTTATGTTGTGGGAACAGCTTTGCTGGTTTACTTTATTCTTCAGCTGTCAACCCAGGTCTGAACAGAGGTGTTTTCACTATTTGTGAAACAGTTAAGTTATTTAAGCTGCTTGTATGTGATAGCTACACTGTTAAGATAACCTTGAGCTTTGATAGATGCACAGCAGAGATGAGAAGAGCTAATTCCACCAGACAGGTGTGATTCTTTTCCTGCCCTGGGCACAGACTTTACATTCAGCACAGCAATTTCCCTCTCACTCTCTCCCTTCAGCATTTTATCGAGGTTTGACTGGGGGCTAACAGTGGGAGCAGGAGTGTGGACCTCTCTTGTTTTGGGGTGAAAGACTGAAACTCAAACGTCAGCCAAGACTATATATATATTTTAAAGGAATAATAATTACACTTACCCATCATCTGCTTTCTAATTCTAGGCTACCTTAAAATGATCTGACCAATTGCATTGCAAATTCCAGCAGTCAACTTATTTGTATATTAAAAACAGCTTAATTTGAAAAAAGCAATGTATATATAACCTGATCTCCATTGTAAAATCCATCTGAATCCACCAATAAAACACACCTCATCTTTCCTCCATCTAATCCTTGATATTCCATTTTCTATTTTTTTTTTTTTTACATACCCAAATCTTCATTTCACACAAGGATAAAATCATACATGAGCATAAGTGTACCATAAGCAAACAAAAAAGGTCATACGCTACCAAAAATTATCATATGCATTTAAATAATGCCATACAGGACTAAAAAGTATGATATGTGACCAAAATATTAATATGGAAGCCAAAAAAGTGCCATAGGAGACAAAAAAGCTTTGTAGGAAACAGCCAAAATGCATCCAAATTATAGTTAGTTGTTTCAAATTTCAGAAAATGCTTGCTATACATGAATATTATTTTCAAATAGAAGTAATTACTACTGTCTAGTCTGTTACCATTGAGAAACTTATCAACGGCTCCCTAATACGTTGTACTGTAATACACTGTGCGGTATTAATAATAACAATAAATAAATACAATACAATACAATTCAATACTAATATTGTTAATCTTTATACTGAATTGTGCAATTGTATTGCAGTACAATATTAGAAGAAAGACTTTTCAGCATAACCCATTCTATTACATCATTATGACTTGCCCCTTGACCACAACCCTAGCCAACACCAACATTTCAAGGCAACACAAATACACCTGATTCAGTTAACTCAAGGGAAAGGTAATCCAGCTCAGACAAGAAGGTAACCCTAATTTAATACCTTAACTTCATCACAAATTGTATAATTATGGCTTCAAATCAGCGATAATGATCTTACATAGCATCACCGGAAAGCATTAGAGTACCGATCGTCAGCCCCCTAACGCAGTCTCAAGTGCACTACGACTGTACCGTCTTCATCCGACTACTTCCTTTCACCAGAAATGCCCCAAACACTATATTAATGAGGGTGACTCGCTGTCCTTGCCGAAGGATATTCCATCTGTTAAGAAAATCAAATAACCTGTCAATATGCCGAGAAACATTAGCTGTAGACAGCGGGATTTTTAAGATTAATAATGGGTTAATGTTGCACAGCCTTCCAAAAGTTGAAATTCCAACAGGATGAGACTGTGTAAGAATTTGTTTGCGAACAGCTGACAGGTTATACGTGACAGATCCATTATTCATTCACACACAGTGCTCTATTGCTGGTCGATTAATATAGATTAGCTTTCACTCCTTTGCTGTAGAATCCAAGGAGACAATGATGCTGGTTTCAAGTTTAGCTTTTTCTTAAGGCTGACAAGTGACAGTGTCAGCTTGATTCATCCCAATTGAAAAAGTGTTTTAGTTATGCTATTCAATTCCAGTGTACTTCAGCCTTCATAAATGTGAATGTACAAACAATGGCTGTGATACCAGGATGGTCCAACAGGTTTTCAGATGATGTCACCCAGGGAAAAAATATTTTATGGCTATACCTCACCAAGGAAAAATCTAGAAATGTCGATAGGAGGTAATACCTTAATCCTTCCCCGTAGTTCAGGAATTAGAAACTGGTTTCCCCCTGGTTCACTGTTCAGTGTGTCAAAGCAGATATTAAACCTAGATAGATAGATAGAGACGCATGCTTCTCAAGATGATAATAGGCTTATGAAATAATTTCTTATAAACGTGAAGAGTAACTACTTTCAGATGGCATTTTGGAAAGGCTTGGCCAGGGTCTTTGTTCCCTTTTATGCAATACAACACATTGAACACACTATCTGTATAATGGCTCAGACATCATTTTCAAATGCATTTAACAGCACTGTTATGGCACCTGCCTGTTTCAGGATAGACCATGATATTGTCTCAATCTGGCTCAGGACATTTGAACCAATCCTACATTAAGCAGACTTAATTCATGAGTATCAAGTGCTTCTCTTCTAAGCTTATACAAACCTAAGCATCGGACTCCAGAGATCCCGGCCCTGCTGCTGTATGTTTACCAGCAGCTCATAATACAGACACTCTATCTTAAAATAGACACCGGATGTATGTTATGAAGGAATAGGTCTGTTATTTGTATCACTTTTAAGATTGATGTCCCACTCCAGTGCATGCAGGGAAATTCCATTACCCGTTATCAGAATGAAAAAGATGTATGTGAGATCTATAGAAGCTCCTCTCCGTGTCACAATAAAGGATTATGAAGTAATTGTAAGTCACACTGAAGATGAAGTATAACCAAAGGTTCCCTGCAAAAAAGAATCTGTGGGTCACGTTTCTTGTGCCACTGGAAAATACATCAAGGATCATCATGGCAATGGTGACAGGGCTGAAATACCAGGACAGCACTTTTATCTCTGGTTTTATTTTTTACTGTTTTTTAGCCTTAGGGATAATACACAGATATTGAGACTGGATAGTTTTTCTTGTAAATTATTGGTAATTCTTTTACTGAAGCCCCAGCTAGTGAACTACTATATAATTCTGGAAAAACTAAATAAAAGTGTCCTTGCTGTGACTTATGAAAGTCGATACACGACTGATGTTAGTTGACCTTAAATGAAACGGACTTGTTTGCTTCACTCATTGGACAAACAGATACTGCCACTCTTTTACTTTAATGTTTGAAATGTCTTTTGGATAACTGCATCCTGTATCCTACAAGATAGGTATAATATGTATTTGAAACTGACTATTTGCAACTTCTCATCAGATGTTGCAGAAAAATAAACAAAATAAGACTCATTAAAGCCATACAAATAACAAAGACAATACCATGTATGACCAGATGGTGGCGCAGAACCTCAATGATGACAAAAATAGTCAAACGTGAAAAATGTATCAAAGAGAATAGCCTTCAGCAGAAACAAATAATGTCAATAAGTAAAGCACAAGATCAAAGGAAAGTAAATATGTAATTAGTAGCTGATTGATAGTAATGAACACTGTGCTTGTTTGGATAATTTTATATTGTAAGGAACAGTTAGGTGCTGAAACCATTTAAAAAGGATGCAGTGAAATAGTACTGTTATAGCAATACAGCATTCAGCTCTAGGAAATTAGAAACTGAACACAAAATGTGCCTGCTTGTGTTAGATACAGTATTCTGACTGTGTCGAATAAGGACATTTTTTTAAAGAATAAAAGAAGAAACGTATGTCAAAATCCTCTTGTGATTCTAGGGGCCTTAATTGGAGTGCATTGGCAAGCAGTTCTGCAGAGTACATATTTTAGCATCTCCTCAGCTGTCAATGATGACTTTTAGTACTATAATAGAAAACACCATTAACAGTTATCTTTGACAGGTCTAGGTGTTCAAAAGGTCTAATAATACATATTTTTTGTCAGCTGCGATGATGCTATGACTTCTTAGAGAAAAAAATGGTCTCTATTCCCCTAAAAAAAATGAAGGTATTATAAAGATTTCTTGTATATTCCTGATATAGGAATCACTGTATTAGAAGGTGTGCTAAGGAGCAATCTTAAATTTAACCTGAGCTGATATCACTTCACAAAACTGAGATACAGCATCAGCCCAGTATGGCAAAACGTCATTGTCCGTAAACACTGACTTAATGCTATATCTTACAATAAGATGTGATGTTAGCTAAGCAGTGAAGATGTAACATTTCAAAGCAAGTGTAGTCAAGTATGAAGACACTGACTTAACCAAGCGGACTTGAAATATACATTAAAAGTGTTTGAAATGAATGCTAAATATGCAGAAAGTTTGAATGAATGATTCAGCAAATAAATAAATACACAAATACATACATGAATACATACACACACACATACATAAAGTCAGTACAAAGAAATCTAGAACAAGATTGCTTTCCAGCTAGTTTGATGAAATGCAGAGCCCTGTCAATGCACTATACTGGTTATTTTGGGAGGGTAACAATCTCCAAAATGCATAAGAGTTCCAATTCTCTTAGCAATTCCAGTAAAGACCAAAAAAATCTGTAAAAACAAAGGCGGACTGGCCTCAGGAGTTTAAGTCTGTGTCATGTGGTTCTGCATTAAGTAGCATTATCATCCTGCTCTGGGTCATTCATCTCAATAACATACTGATTAAACTTAATTGCACTAATGATAACTAGAAGAAATAATCTCCCAAGAAACCCACAACAGTAGCAGAGCCTAGAACCCAACGTCAACATTCCATCACATTTTATTTTGTCTGCCTGATTTCTGAAGTCTTGAATGATGATTAGAAAGACATGGCAAGGTATGCAGAAAGTTATAACTATCATGGCAGGAAGTTTTCTGCTGTACGTTTGAATGTATTGTTTAAAGTCTGCAGCGTTTTGACAATGGAGATGTATTCAGTTACACAGCATCTGTTTTCTCTTTAAACCACATGTTCCTTGTGCTATGTGGAACCATTCCTTATGGTCTCAACTGTCCGACCAGTTAGCAGAAACAACCATCTAGCTACCTGGCGGTCCATGGCATACTGACTGGACAACACCACAGAAGCACTGTGCACTTTCAAGAAGAAAGGCAAGTGAGTTTACTTTTTTATCTTGTACAGATGTACTTAGTCTTGCAAAAAATATATTGCATTCAGTTTTATTTATTTTATTAAAATGATTAATCAGGCGTTAGGTTTAGTTGTAATGTACAGATCCTCTCAAAATCGTAGACATTCATTTAATTATCTACATAACAATCAGATTTTCTTACCATATTTAAAAAAAAAGTTGTACTACTATATTTCACTAAACATCAAGATTTTGATGTATATATATATATATAAAACAAATCTATAATACTTCATTGGATAATAAACACTCATTTTGGATGTGCCTGAAGGTTTTTAGCATGCTTGTCAAGATACCATGCTTCATTTATTTTAAATATGTATTTGGATTATAGCTGTTGACCCAATGAATGAAAGTGTAATGCCTTCTGTTTGGTTATATTTATAATTCTCCCCAAAAATGTGTCAACAGAGATATTTCTTGAGGACATTTTGATAAATAGCACTGTACTGAAAACAACAGATCTATGTATTTGTTAGCACTTCGGCGATTAGAAAATAAATCAGTAGAATAACCTTGTTTTTTATCTTTCCTTCAAGAGCCATTAACCAAAGTGGAATGCAATCCCTTATTGTAAAGTTCATGTTCCTAACATTTGGCAGCACAAGATCCCAGTGATGAAAGCCAAGACGAGATGAGGTACTGAGGGGAATACACAGCCACAATCTCAGCACAAAAGGTCATGGCAAAACTCTAAACATTTACAAATGACGTCTATGATACAATTTACAAGCAATGAGAAAGTGATTTCAAACCAGTTCAAATGCTCAAGTCATCAAAGGGCTTAAGAAATGTTATCAGATTAGACTTTCAAACTTTCAAAACATTCCATGATAAACTGAACGATGTGTGGAACACGTTGAGCATGTTTGCTCTAAAAACCTTTCAATCAAATTGCTCGTTACAGTTTGTGCTTTATGTACAGATTTCTACCATGTTATGCCAGGTCTATAAACTTTTAAGCTGTTATTAGCCTCTTGAACTTCCACAAAAACATGTATATGCTAGATAGTTGCACTGATGTCACTGATGTCAAGTCCTTCAGTCCCTTCCAAGATAACAGCACACCAGACATAGAGGAAAAGGCTGGTATTTTACCTGAACTGGACAACTGAAATCAATAGCAATTCAGCCACCGACTTCACTGTGCTAGGTTGGCCTGGGAATGGAATTTAAACCATCCCAGGAAACAATTTGTCTTTATAGTGAAGCAGGCTTCTGACAAGCAACCTGACCACCGGAACCATCTATTAATACAACACATATTAACAGCAGAGTTATTAATAATTTATGAAAGATTAAACATTTTTGTTTTAGAATCAGTGACAGTTTTCTTCCTTGCATGATATTTTACAAAGTACTGGTCAGACCTTCCCCCTTAAGTCTATATTTTAGTCTCCATCAGTGGTCGTTTAAATATTTCAATGATTAAATGCTGGTGTGCATATTAAATTCATCTGAGATGATTACAAGAATGTGAATGAGGGGGTTCTGGAAAACAGCACAGTTGGTAAATGTCTGCAGTATAATGAACAGTGAAGGTTTTCACAGTGAAGTGTAGTGATTGGTCAATTTTAAACGATTCTCCTCGAATGACTTGCTTAGCTAGGGAGTACTAAATTGAAATGTCTATCCTTATGGTTTCACAGGGGGAAAAAAGTATTTGGAGGTTATGTGATCAAAAATCCATGCCTAATAAACTTAATTGTTTTGATAATGTGAAGAAAATGAAAGAAAATATTTTAATTTCATGTCCACCCAAAAACATTAAGGAAGAAATCAAATTTAAGAGGAGCAAAGAAACTTTTCATTAATATTCTGCACGATCTTATAGTCTACAGATTTGTTTTTATTTATATATATATATATATATATATATATATATATATATTTTAATTTGGGTCTTACAAACATTGGATTTTACAGAAACAAAATAAAAAAAGACAAACCATAAAATTGTCTAAAATTTACAACAGAATTAATCTAGTCCATTGAACAGCTTTCTGTTTCTTTTTCTTACAAAAGCTACAATCCTTTAACAAAATCCTTAAAGCATATACATTTTTAAACGATATTCAATTTTTAAAGTATGAAAAAGCTAACTTTACAAGTACTGTTTATTTATAAACCAATTCATACTGAAAGTTATGTTATTGATTCACACCTGAATACAGTGGTTCAAAAACTCATACACGGTCATTTATAGTCATAAAAAGCACCACATCTTTATAATTATGCAGCTTGGATTAAAAAAAAAAAAAAAAAAAAAAAAATGTTGTCATGTTATGTGTACAGTTTATAAAAATGGACAGCCTTAAAAATATATTTTATTCAAATTAAAACATGCACCTTAAAGAATTCCTTTATTCAGTTGTAGAAATGTTTTGTTTTGTTTTTTCTTACGGAAAGAAGTTTACCAGTTAAAAAATCTACAACATATCATGGAGTCAAAGTCTGAAAAGTGTCCATCACTCTCCCACTGGGCAATTAATCTTCATCCTGTCATTAAACACGTCCGGCAGCAGAACTGTCGAAAGAGCTTTTTCTCGCACAGCCGGTTGGATTTCACCATCTCACAGAACACCTCGTCAGCTGGTCGGCCAGTTTCCAGAAAAGAGAGAACATCCAGTAAATTCAAACCATTAAAGAAACTCTCCCTCTCCACAGACACCTCCCTGGGGCCTCCTCCTGTCACTTAAATGGGCCTCTTCTGTGCATACAGCAAAGGACCAGTTTGGATCACATAATATATTGTGCAATATACCTAGCCTAGGAGCCAGAGTGCTCCAGGGGTTAAGAATGCCCAGGTCAATCCTTAACCTTAACTGTACATTAACCCTAAGCAGTAACTGAATGTATTTGCATTCTGTCTTCCAAAAGGAACGTCACTGTGTTGTTGGAAGTGACTCTGTGGAAGCAGTTATTGATGCACAGCGCTCTGTGAGTTTCTTTGGATAGAGGCGTCTGTTAAATGACGATAACAAATGTTACGTAACTAAATGAGTTCACAGTGAAGGCACGCAGACCTCTGTTTTGTGAGTAAATTTTTTTTTTTGTTTTTTCGGTCAGCCAAAGCCAGTTCTCTGAAGTTATAGTGTGGATTGAATTATATATAAAAAAAAAAAAGTTACTTAATCCTTATAATATTATATAACCGGAAAGTCCCATATGAGATCTTGGAAAAAGCTGTATATTACGTTCCAAGATTCCGAACATACAGTATTCTGAAAGCCACGAAGGAGAACAGCCCACAAATTAAAAATAAATAAATAAATACATAAACACAAATGCTGCTTGCCAAAACCAATATGATGAGGAATTAAAAAACAGCATTTACATCTCATTTCATTACAACCAGTTTTCATCCTTGTTTTAAACCAACAGCATTTTCCCAGAGAGCAATAACCACTTATGCACTCGGGACGCCTTGAATTAATGAAGGCACACCTGCATGCTTTTCCAAAAACACGTGGGGGCAACTGACATCATAACTGAACCACCTACAGTGAGGGAAAAAAGTATTTGATCCCCTGCTGATTTTGTACGTTTGCCCACTGACAAAGAAATGATCAGTCTATAATTTTAATGGTGGGTGTATTTTAACAAAAAAAATCCAGAAAAACGCATTTCAAAAAAGTTATAAATTGATTTGCATGTTATTGAGGGAAATAAGTATTTGATCCCCTATCAAGCAGCAAGATTTCTGGCTCCCAGGTGTCTTTTATACAGGTAACGAGCTGAGATTAGGAGCACTCTCTTAAAGGGAGTGCTCCTAATCTCAGCTCGTTACCTGTATAAAAGACACCTGTCCACAGAAGCAATCAATCAATCAGATTCCAAACTCTCCACCATGGCCAAGACCAAAGAGCTGTCCAAGGATGTCAGGGACAAGATTGTAGACCTACACAAGGCTGGAATGGGCTACAAGACCATCGCCAAGCAGCTTGGTGAGAAGGTGACAACAGTTGGTGTGATTATTCGCAAATGGAAGAAACACAAAATAACTGTCAGTCTCCCTCGGTCTGGGGCTCCATGCAAGATCTCACCTCGTGGAGTTTCAATGATCATGAGAACGGTGGGGAATCAGCCCAGAACTACACGGGAGGATCTTGTTAATGATCTCAAGGCAGCTGGGACCATAGTCACCAAGAAAACAATTGGTAACACACTACGCCGTGAAGGACTGAGATCCTGCAGCGCCTGCAAGGTCCCCCTGCTCAAGAAAGCACATGTACAGGCCCGTCTGAAGTTTGCCAACATCTGAATGATTCAGAGGAGAACTGGGTGAAAGTGTTGTGGTCAGATGAGACCAAAATCGAGCTCTTTGGCATCAACTCAACTCACCGTGTTTGGAGGAGGAGGAATGACCCCAAGAACACCATCCCCACCGTCAAACATGGAGGTGGAAACATTATGCTTTGGGGGTGTTTTTCTGCTAAGGGGACAGGACAACTGCACCGCATCAAAGGGACGATGGATGGGGCCATGTACCGTCAAATCTTGGGTGAGAACCTCCTTCCCTCAGCCAGGGCATTGAAAATGGGTCGTGGATGGGTATTCCAGCATGACAATGACCCAAAACACACAGCCAAGGCAACAAAGGAGTGGCTCAAGAAGAAGCACATTAAGGTCCTGGAGTGGCCTAGCCAGTCTCCAGACCTTAATCCCATAGAAAATCTGTGGAGGGAGCTGAAGGTTCGATTTGCCAAACATCAGCCTCGAAACCTTAATGACTTGGAGAGGATCTGCAAAGAGGAGTGGGACAAAATGCCTCCTGAGATGTGTGCAAACCTGGTGGCCAACTACAAGAAACGTCTGACCTCTGTGATTGCCAACAAGGGTTTTGCCACCAAGTACTAAGTCGAAGGGGTCAAATACTTATTTTACTCATTAACATGCAAATCAATTTATAACTTTTTTGAAATGCGTTTTTCTGGATTTGTTTGTTGTTACTCTGTCTCTCACTGTTAAAATACACCTACCATTAAAATTATAGACTGATCATTTATTTGTCAGTGGGCAAACGTACAAAATCAGCAGGGGATCAAATACGTTTTTCCCTCACTGTATATATCACTTCCATTTAAACCCATGACAAACAGCAGCCTCGAAGGGCCTGAGAAAGTAATTTTTAAATGTGTTTTCTTCAGCAATAAAGGCACAGAGGATCTGCTCTGAGATGTTCAACCCTCTCCAACACAAACAGTGGTGTGTAGGTGCATCTCCCAGATGGTTCATGCATCAAATACAGGGGAAACTGTAGTCAGATTATACCAGTTAACCCCTTGTGTACAGAGTTGATAGCAGCATGGGGGCTTAAGAAAAATAACACAGATTGGTGTGAATAAAGGATAGATCTCTTTCATCTCTGCTGCTGAAGCCATAAGGGTTACATCAAATGATAAATGCATTTAATGCCCAGGTGAAGACTTCAATAACTTATAAATTTATATAAAAAAAAAAAAATTTTTCCCAAAGTTGAAAAACTGCTGTCAGTAGCTATGACTAGTTCTCGTTTTCCTTTCCAAATACAACTTAAAATGCTTACAAGTTTAGGTTTTTAAACAGAGACAAAATACAAAAGTCACCTGCACTGTACATGTCTATTTGAAAACAAAAGCTTTGTGCAATCAATTATGAGTGGTATTTGACAACAGCTCTCAAAGACAAGGAGCCTTGAACAGATTGAAACTCTGCTTGAAAATGAACTGTCATTCAGGATGTATGGCTATATCACTGCCCCTCGACAACAGTCTTCATACCATCTTTGTCCGCTGCGTCATAACCACAGTCAGTTTCAGATGAATCACAGCCACCTGTCCAGGTATGATAAAATCTCCAGTTTTAAGATAAGGGGCACAGAGATGACCTGCTAGATATAATGAATCTGCCCAGCCACATTACAAATGGGCAGCTGTTTAAGTGAATAACGCTGACGGGAATAATAAGGACTTTTCTTAATCCCAATCAGAATCTTTCACCTGCTCTGTTCCTCATTCCATGGGGGAGAATATAAGTAACATGAATTCCAGATGCCTCACTATTGGCAAGAAAATACAATGTCAGTGAAGATTTTCTATTCACCGGATAGTCCTGTGTTCATTGTTAATAATATCATGGAGGAATTACCTTTCATTGGGTAAAGTGAGAACTACAACCTCAATTCCGAAAAAGTTGGGACAGTATGGAAAATGCTAATAAAAACAAAGAGTAGTGATTTGTAAATGTACTTTGACTTGTATTTAAACAAAAAAAACATATAAAGACAAGGTATTTGATGTTTTACCTAATCAACTGCATAGTTTTTTGAAGGTAAACTTTTATTTTGAAATTGACTGATGCAACACATTCCAAAAAGGTGGTATGACACAGGTGACGCAATCGTGTAATCATAGTATATAAGGAGCCTCCGAAAAAGGCCTAGTCCTTCAAGAGCAAGGATGGGTCGAGGCTCGCCAATCTGCCAACAGATGCGTCAGCGAATAATCCAACACTTTGAGAACAACATTCCCCAAAGACAAATCGGTAGGATTTTGGGCATTTCACCTTCTACAGTGCACAATATAATTAAAAGATTCAAGGGAACCAGTCAAATCTCGTTGCATTAAGGGCAAGGCTGAAAACCACTTCTGAATGTCTTAAAATGTCACTGTCACTGTCTTAAAAACCATCATGAGTCTGTAATGGATTTCCTGATATGGGCTCAGGAATACTTTGGTAAACCTTTGTCAGTCAACACCATTCACAGCTGCATCCACAGATGCAAGTTAAGGCTTTACTATGCAAAGCAGAAGCCAAACATCAACACTGTCCAGAAGCACCGCCGACTTCTCTGGGCTCGGTCTCATCTGAGATGGACAGTAGCACTGGAATCGTGTTTTGTGGTCGGACGAGTCAACATTCCAAATAGTTTTTGGACAAAACAGCTGTCGTGTTCTCCGGGCCAAAGAGGAAAAGGACCATCCAAGCTGTTATCAGCGTCAGGTCCAAAAGCCAGCATCTGTTATGGTATGGGGGTGTGTCAGTGCCCATGGCATGGGTAACTTACACATCTGTGAAGGCACCATTAATGCAGAAAGATATGTACACATTTTGGAGCAACATATGCTGCCATCCAGACGTCGTCTTTTCCAGGGACGTCCCTGCATTTTCCAGCAGGGCAACGCCAAACCACATTCTGCCCGGATTACAAGCGCATGGTTGTGTAAGCAGAGAGTGCAGGTGCTAGCATGGCCTGCCTGCAGTCCTGACCTGTCTCCGATTGAGAATGTGTGGCGCATTTTGAAGAGCAAAATAAGGCAACGAGTTGTGCAGCTGAAGAAATGCATAATGGATGAATGGGGAAAAACTTAACCAACTGGTGTCTTCAGTGCCCAAACGCTTAATAAGTGTTATTAAAAGAAAAGGTGATGTTACACAGTGGTAAACAGTCGACTGTCCCAACTTTTGTGGAGTGTGTTGCAGTCATCAGATTTGAAATGAGTGTATATTTTCAAAAATAAATTAAATTCACAAAGTAAAACATCAAATAATGTGTTAATAATGTGTTTTCAGGGTACAGGGTGAATTGCATTTTCAAATGACTCTTTTTGTTAGTTTTTTTGCATTTTCCGTACTGTCCCAACTTTTTTGGAATTGGGGTTGTATGTCAATACAATTGCAGGGTTCTCTTTGGGCTGGACCAACATAATGAACAATTAAGCTAGGTTGCACAATAGAATGCCAACAGATGTCCAAATAAATAAAATAATAGGCCTGTAATTTAGAAGATTCCTGGATGGATTTAAAAAAAATGCATTATTATGCAGTGTTATGGTTTATTTGGTTTGCTAGTTTTTCCCCATGAATTGAACTTACCATTATTACAGGTGGCATTCACAATGCATGTTCCACTGACTAAATTGTAGCCATCTTTGCATTTTAAGCAGTTCCTTCCAGGGCCATGGCAAATCAAACAATTATCTTCACATCTGGAAAACAAACAAATTAAGGGATTGGTTTCCTAAAGAAAAGGAAAAATGGGACAACTTATATATAGCTGAGACTTGGGGACACAATTAAAACCCCAAAATGTAATGGCACCCTACATTTATACTCTCTTATTAAACAAAACATAGGCAGCCCTTTTAAACATGTAAGGAAAATGTATTTTGAAAAGCTGTCTTTTTTTCCCATAAAGAGGAGAAACAGGACCATTTTTCTTATATTTTAAGCTTGTTGAGAGTAATTAGCAGTATGATGTCAATAAAAACTGTAACATCATGACACAAATAAAAACCGTAACATCATGACATGAATATTCATGAATATCCACATGCAGACAGGTTTTGTGACAGTGGGATGAACAGTATTAGGTCATTCACAGGACAGAGCCACATACAGCTATAGTCAGACACTGCTTTATTCACTGGGAAAAATGCAGGAGATCAACCTATGGAGAGCCACACATAAGGGGCAAAATGTATGACCCCATGGGTGATTTGAAAGTCAGCTCAAATCTACAGAATTTAAAGCAGGCCCCTTTTGATGTCAGCTTCTTTGCGTTGATTTAAATAGACGCAACACTTTGAGCTTCCATGCAACTCTCACTTGTTCGTTATTTACGTAAAGTATTCAATGTATTGTTGCCCTTTAATAAATAACGTCAACAAAATAAAACTATACTGTGCTCTGTTCTTTAGAAGAAGTATTGCACGTTGTCTGATGTATGCTGGCCACCTCTCCCCACTTCAGCTGTTGTAATATTAACACTGAATATATGGTGGGCCTCAGCTCTATGCAGCCCTTACAGACAAAGGGTTAGTCTGCCTCTGTTTTTGAGGCTTCATTTATTGTGTGCTGAGCTGTCAATGCATGAAAAAATAATACCAAAGGAGGTATCAAAACTCAAAATGAACATCCCCTTACATAATTAAGAACAATAATAAAATAACCATCTGTCCCTTGGAATGCAACTGTGAAAAGGGATGAGAATTTGAAACGGTAAACTGACAGTTGCTTATCCCAAGTACAATAGAGATAAATAAATAACACCTACATAAACTACAAAGCGAAACACACAAGAGACAAATGTGACCCAAGAAATGTATATTAAGTAGATTAAGGGTAATTCACAGACCATTTTCATGCTCATTAAAATAAAACAGATTCATTAAAAAAGACGGGCTTAAAAAGACACGGATTAAATCTTCATCAGTACAGCCTGATGGAAATATCACAGCAGCTGCAGCTTCACAAGATCACACTCCAGTTTATGTTCAAATACCATTTATCACTGTCAGTGTGCTTCACTCCGCTTTCTATAGACACAGTATGACTTCAGAAGACATACAGTATAAACCTGCTGGGTTTACATCTCTCTGCCCAAAAAGACTTAAACTACAGACAAAGAAGCATCCACAGTCCTAAAGAAAAAAAACTCCCTTTACACAAATAAAGCTTGCCACAATGTAATTTAGTCAACCTTTTTTCCAAGTTATGAACGCATTCTAACTGGAAAACACTGAATCATTTACTTTCCAGAGAAACGCCTATTCAGGCATGTTTTATTTTCAAAACAGCTGATGTAACAGTACCACAAATATAAACCAAAAGTAAACTACTGTGTTTGCTCACTGAAAGAACTCTTATTATACCCAGGTGGTATTTAAGATTTTGGAAATTCCTGCGTAAAAATCTTTTATTGAAATTATGTCATAATCTGACATCTGCTCTTCTGCTAGACCCATCCTATACCCGTGTAAACAGTGGAACCGATTCACAACCAGCAACATGCCTCGAGGCATTTCAACCCCGTTCTGGAATCCTCAGAGAAAATACTCGATGAGGTTTCATCTACTAATACCCCAAAAGAGCAGGATGGTCTCTGAATGGCAGTGCCAGTTAGGGGGATAGGGCAAGATGGAGTTAAAATGCGTGCGCTTGGTCGATGTGCATCTGCCGGGGATTCTGACTGATCCCCAGAGACAGGCTGGGTTAAGCGGAGGGCAGGCAGGCTTGGAACGTGGGTCACATGACCGAAGGCCGTGCATGTCAGAACACATTCCCAGCACCAGGCAGAGGCGAGGCACAGCTGGAGCCAACTGACACAGCTGTGCGCTAACCGAACTGCCATTTCCTTCACCTGCCTGTCATGAAAATGTTGAAAAGAAAATACCAAGCCTTAATGCATTATGGCCTTTCTTAATCATTAATGGAAGCTTACTCCTCTTGATGGTTCTTTCCCTTTCATGCCCCAAACTGTAGGTCATTTCAAGCAATACGATGTGAAACTAATGGTACTTTTTCTTTTTCTTATGACTACGGCTCTTTCAATACACCTTGCGCAAACTACTGCCATCTTTAAAAGCTTCTATTTTATTTATAAGGCATCCATAAACCAAAGACCTGATTTATACAAAGCAATTCCGCTTGGGCCTTAATCGCAGCCATTAGAGTGATCTAGAGTGTTCTGATGCGACTATAAATTTTTAGTTGCAGTGCAGGTATAAGATTTATAAGGCAAGATCCTCAGTTGGTCCTTTTAAATTGTACCTTAGCATTGATTTATGAGCAATCATGGAAATGAAAACAAAATAGAAAAAACAAAACAACAAATTTACTAGCCAAGCCCGAGTTAAAATAGGCAACCTAGATACTATACGGTGAATCAATCATGGTGATTCACAGGCAAGCACCAAAACCTCACACACTGCTTTCAACCTCCAGATTCCAAATTCACATTAGCAGGTGGGAGTCATTTTGCCTAATGGGAACTACTCGGTTTCCAGCCCATTGCTCTCCACTCATGGGGAGGGCAATGACCCCAATCCCACTAGAGTGACATAGGCAGTATTTTTTAATTTTATTTTTATATCCCCAACAGAAGATTAGCCAGCTCAAGCTACCGAAGTCCAATTAACGAGACGCAGATGGGAGGTGACTCAGAGAATCTGTGGCTCTCCGCTTCCAAAGACAAAGTGTCTTGGTGGGAGAGCGGGAGCGGAGATGTTTTGTACAGTGCGAGTACAGGATCTAGCACGGTTCCCTGCCCTTCCCCCTCTGCTGCAAAGGCACACAACACAGACTTTAATGATTAATACAAATTAACAACAGATACAGCAATGCAAGAAAAGAAAACAAACATCCATTATCTAAAACTGTTACAGAGATCCCCGACACAAACATTTAGCTCTGCTATTGTTCATAACTGCCTCATTCATAACAACACCAATATATCTTCCAGGTTAACCAGACTCGTGCTTAACAAATGATAACTCATGCGTGGGAGGACACGCACCCGCACACTCGCAGCCTGACTGCGTTCAGTGAGAAGGAGAAGGAACAGCTTTCATTCCAGAATGCAGTGAGCAATGCTTCTCACAATACACAACTCCAATAATAACCAGAATAAAAAGAATGGTCTTTCAGACATATATATTACTTCCCTTTAAAGTTCTAGACCAAAAAGTCATTCAAATTATGAAACATACAGCATTATAGAAAAGGCTTTCCAGAGCAGCTTTGTGAACATTAGGAGACCTGTATGGAGAATTGTGTACCTAGGAAACCAATAAACCTGAGGGGCAATCGATCTGTGTGGGTGGCACAGAAGAAAATGGTTAATTGGGGTTGGCATTCCTCAGATTATATCTGAAACTGCCACGCAGCCGATTCCTGCCTATCCCTGGGACTGGGAGGCGGTTACGGTGGTAACATAAGGGCGAAAAGCAGACATTGCAGTAACTCCTGCACACCCATTGTCCTTTTCACCAGTTCTCCTGTTTTCATGGGAGGCTTTCAGGGTTCACTACACTGCCAATGGTCTCAAGTTACTTCGTCTGCACCACAGACACAATATCTGTGAGGGAACAGTATTGGGAATTAGTAGGCTATAAATAAAGTGAAAGGCCCCCCCACTGTCCAGCTAATGGCCAGGTGCTGAGAGCCACCTACTTGCGGCAGATCTGCTGAGGCAATCCCGCAGCCTCCCCGGGGTAGTAGCCCTCCGTGCACGCCGAGACACATTTCCACTCCTGCAGCAGGAAGTCTTTGGCACACTGGATGCATTCTTCCTTCCCAGGCCCTGCGAATTCAACAGCACTACAACCGATTACTGAACCAGTTACACTTCTTTACATTCTGTGCAGCTTTCGCAAAAAAAGATTTAACTATTTAAGATGTACAGTTAAAAAATCCATCAGTTATTTATTGATATTATGTATTCCACATGCAGAGGCATATTGAATAGCTCCCATTCCCAAGAGCTTACATTGTACTTAATATATCCTGGCACAATAATAACTGACTACACAGACCTATCAAACCCACTACACTGTGTGTGTTGTGTTATGCAGGGAGGGATTATTTGCAAGTAAAACTTTCCTTTTTCTGTAATGAAAACAGGTTTTTTAAGGCCTAGATTTAAAAAAGAAGAAACGTGTACATATTTGCCCAGATAGCACAGGACATTGGCCCGATGGGGGGGTGACGTATAGCCGACGTCGGATTATGGTTGGCATGGTTGGACAACAGACGCGGTTGGGGGGGTGACGTATAGCCGACGTCGGATTATGGTTGGCATGGTTGGACAGCAGTTACGGTCGGCGAGATGGATCATGTCTGACTAAATGCCGACAGATGCGATATCAGTGCAAGATGTTTTACTAAATGGACCTATACAACTTTAAAATACCATACCTATGAATAATAATCACTATAACTATGTTTGACACTGTCAACTTATTATTATTATTATTAAATTATTATTAAAATGTTTAAAATGTACTGAAAAGTTGAATATTTCATTGTATGACGTACAGGGTTGTATGTATGACTGTGGTTGTTTTCAGAATATCAGTTTTAAAATATCAAATGATAGGCTTTTTATTTTATTGAAGCGAAATGGTTTAAAGTTAATCTAAATGACAATATACAGCCAGTTGGGTAATTAATTATGTAGCAAATGTATTTCAATTTGTAACTAATTTGTCAGAAGTGAAAAACAGAAGTGTTTTATTTTCCTTCAGTGAGCCAGTTTCATTAAGTACAGGTGTTGTGTGCGAAGATGCCGCAGAAACAAGCTGTTTGTATGCATTTGTAACAAGACACTGAATTAGCCACAAATGTAACTTAATGGCTACAGGACAGAAGGGAACTTTCACATAACTATTTAAAAAGTAGTCAAAACTGACAATTAAAAATACAGTTATAAGAATGAATAAGGCTTATTGAATGCATTGTAGTTTACAGTTATTTTTGGTTAATCTGTTTATCTAGAATTGAGCCAGACGTGTCCAGAGGATTCAGGAACTCAATCACTGCGAAGCAAGATCAGACGTGTGTCGTTTATTCTTTTAAATATTTCATCTAGTATTTGTGAATAAAATTGGTGCGTGTTATTCCTTAATAATGCCTCTGCTGAGTGATTTGAATATACAATCTTACATGTCTTACTGTTGTGTTTTGATCTGGGGATCTGTAATTCTTATTTAATATTACATTAATTATTTAATTAGGCTTAGTTCTGTTGAGCCTGTATAAGACATCAGCTTTTTAAATAACTGTGTGTATTGGATAATACAATTTTAGAAATACTCGGTCCAAGCTTCCCGCATTCGTACCTCAGGGAGAGAGAAAACGAAGCACTGACAGTGTGACTGTAGTTCTGCTCTTCTGCAATATCTTTCTACAACATCAAGAACGGGCTCTGAAAACACTGAGGGCTACAGGACGAGCACAGTAAAGCAACGAGCAACACTGGATACAGGATAAGAGCAAAGTATACTTTTGGGAAATTAACATTTGCAGGTCAAAATACGGATGGACCGACCAACGTCGTTTTGAACATCGGGCCAACGTAGGCACGATAACGTTGGGCCAAGTCATCTTCAAATGTCGGTACGATAATTCATGTTCCTTTGGGCCGACATTGGCCCAATGCTGCTGTGCTATCTGGGTGGTTTTGTGGAGGATTTAAAATCATATTTGTTGCTAAAATCTGTAGCTTTGCAGGATTATTTCATGTTAAATAAGGGAAATAATATCAATGAATGTGTCTTAGATTGTTTTCATATGCTTAATTTATACACAAAAATTAACCTAACAGCAAGTAATGCGTTACTTCATACAGACATACAGTGCAATCCTGGACATTTAACACAAAAGATTTACCCATTTCAATACAACTCAAAACCAACATCTGACAGAAACGCATAAGTTTGTAAAGTTTCAGTAATACAGGACATCTGACCTGTGCAGGTGGAGCAGGACATGTGACAGGTGCTGCACTTCATCTCCTCCAGGTTGAAGAAGGTCCCATCAGCGCATTCGGGAACACAGGTCATCCCAGCCAGGCTGCGGAGAGACAATCCAGCAGACGATTTCAATTAATTAAGTGCACTGCAGGGGGGGGGAAATGTAATCAATGGTAGTTTTAAAACTAGGGTGTATTAATTAAGAACAAACCAATCAAAAGATTTACAGCTCAAATGGTTTACAAAGGAAAGCAGAGCAGCTGGCACAGTTGTCATTCTGTTCCACTTTCAGGAATAATCCTATTAAATACTGCCTTCGTTTATAGACAGGTCTGGAGGCTATGTAAACAGCAATGTGTTGTAGTTTCTGACAGCTTTATTTAAAATTCTTGTTTTATATATATTCTTTTTTAATTGGTCAAAGAACGGAGTTAGGCTGAAACACAAATAGGCAGTGAGCTTTTTTAGTTTATTACCTGAATCCATCGTGGCAAACTGTGCACCTGTCAGAGTCCCGGAGACATTTCATGCAATTTTGATGGCATTTCAAGCACTGCTTCTGAACTGCGAAAAAGAAGAAAAAACAATCCTGGCTTGTGGCTTGATCTCATATTTGGCACACTAATTAACAAAGCACACAGTGTTTGAGATAGCTTATTTATTTGACTTTGGTTATTTGCTATTTTAATAAGGCATACATCACTAGCAGGCCGCTAACCGCCTGTGACGTTTGAGAGCATATTGCATCACACAGCCAACCAAGGCCCTGCTTCTTTAACAAGGGGATGTAAAAAAAATGAAATGTATTAAAAGAATAAATAAAAATAAAAAGTTCAAAAGATGACATTCACTGTAAATAAGGGTTTGTGCTTCTCTCTTTTTATGAACCGGCAGTACAAACCAGCAGTCCTCTCTGCCAGGTGCCAGTGTGGACGAGCAAAAGGATTTATAGCACAAACTGACTGAATTCCATTTCAAACATCTGTCTGTGAGCAGAAAACAACTTTGTTAATAGGCTTCCAGCACCACTAACTCTTTCCATTTCACACATTCATGGGCACAATTAGTAATAACTTACTTGAGAATAAAAAAAAAATCTACCAGATGGGCCATGCAAGCTTTATGCTCTCCTAGAATGGCTTCACATCATCAAGGGAGGTGTGCATTTAATCGCTCGCTACCTATTCCATAAATTTAAACACCACAAACAGGTTCTCAATAAAAACCTCATCCAAGCAGCACTATGGTTGGATGCACTCCTTCTACTTGTGCTTAAATCTCAGTGGATAAAGTAATTAAAACAGTTAAGTCCTTTTACACCGCAATTATTTAGCAGCCAGAAGATTAGCACAATAAAACTTTCCTTTGGTGATCTTGTTTTCATCATGTCGATGCAAATTGTTCCCGTCACTTACTTTCATCTGCAAAAAAGCCCACGGGGCATGTGTCTACACAGGTGCTCTCCTCAGCATACAGGTACAGCCCACTTCTGCAGGACGTGCACTCATTGTGCGCCCGGCCCACACACTTCTCGCAGCCCTTAAAGCACCGTCTGCATCGCCGCGCCTCTGCGTCTTCATAATACCCCAGGGGACAGTGGCTGACACAGGTCCTGTAAATCAGGGATGAAAGATTCCCATCTTCAAAGCCTGCAGCTTGCAAAGCACTAGGTTATGGCACTGCATAGAGTATATTGGCAGCTCTGCAAATACTGATCTCCTACTCGACTGACAGTGCTGGGGACCAGTGTACCCAGGCATAATCTGGCTTGCGCTCCATGCATGTCTGAGGTGCTCCACAAATCATCCGCAACCGAACGTCATAGCGGTGAACAAGTACACAAGATCTCTTCAATCTACAGAATTGACTGACGCCATAGTAATGACACAGAACATTTCTTGGAAAAGTGCCCATAGGAACTTCAACTGCTGGAGCCTCATGACCTTAACAGTACATTTACACTTCAGCAGCACGTCTGAGCAGGCTGCAGCAGTCAAGAATGGGGTGGAATTAGCGTGATGAGATTAAGTAGAAAAGAACCTGTCCTTGATGGCAATCGCCGGGATCTGGAGAGGCGGTTCAAACATTTCGTTGACGAGGCATCTGAGATGGCTGTCATTTGCACTTGAGTCCAGAGCAATGGGTGTTTTAATTGCTGATGAACACCTGTTCCACTAACTGACTTCAAACATAATTGATAAGCTCCAGCAAAGAAACAAGTTAGCTGTGCTGCTCGTTTCTCCCCCTAAAAATTAATATGCTGAATGTGCTTTAGCACAGCCACTGAAGCTGTTCATATTTGGTATTTCTAGTGTGGCTCTAGAGGATCAGGAACAGAGCAGAACACGTCTTCCTCTACATGGAGTCCAGGGAGCACAACGGCCCATAGCGTTATCATGCAGTTTGATTTAAGCAAATGGAAACCACATTGAGCAGCTCAAGCACTGCAATACATCACTGGTAGTGTAAGTCCGTTACCTGCCAGACTTGATGTTCCCTAGGCTGAAATGAATGCAGTTCAAACAGTGCTCAGCATCTGGCCCATCGCAGCCCTGGTCTCCACACTCAGAATGGCACGACCCTGCAAGACAAATGCTCACCGATCAAATATGCCAGCTAAGCCTAGCAATTAAGCCTAGCATGCACATTCAAATAGTTATCTATGAATATCAGCATGACTGCACTGCATTAAGTGTTTTTTGTTTGTACAGTTTTTGCATTAGATGTTTTCTACAAGAAGGAAAAGCTGTGGAGGAGACTTTACAACTTGGCGCAGGAAGGCGTTGCATAGGATCATCCTGAGACAGGCAGGCAATTTAGAAAATAATGTTGGGTGAAGCAGAAAGTCAATTATACATTATTACTAATCAGTACAATAAAATGACATGAGTTCCTCCTTAATCTTAACTAGTGCTCTGTGACCTAAGCCGATGATTGGTTCCTATGAAATACAGTCAACACTGTTAAAGAGAGTTGTGTAGAGATAGGTTAATAATGACAACTCTACTGCAACCCAAGATAATTGGACAAAGCCAAGGTTGCATACCAAAACCCTCTTTATCTGCAAGATTATACACAGGAAAATGAGAAATGTGATGAGACACTGAAATCCTACTCATCACTGCCTCCAAACTACTGCACTGATTAAGATAATGCTATGAAGTATTCATCTCAGCATGTGGCAGTCATCTGGGGCAGCTCCTAGACTCCTACCATTGTACTCCTCCTCCTCCTCTTCTGGGACCTCCTGCAGCGTCTCAGGCCCCCAATGCTCCTGGTCTGGGCTGGGGATCTCTAGCATCCTGGAGCGGGAGTGATGGGAGCTCTGGGAGTGGTAAGGATGCTCTGTGGTTCCGTACAGGGTGAGGGTCCACTCTTTCAGTTTGCCTGAGATCACACAGCACAGCTCATCACAACACCACACGCTATGCCAGGAATATAAAAGATATGCAAACTTTTCCTTTTTTCCTTCTTCTTTTCTCCAGTTGCTTATTTGTTCAATGGTGAAATAGTTTCCCCCCCAAAGAGGATTTTCCCCTCTCCACCCTCCCCCCTTCCTCATGTGCAACATTCCTGCACATTTCATGGTACTATATTGTGCTGTCAGTGAGGCTGTAATGGATTATCGACCAGTTAATTTCAGCCAATCACTGTGTACCTTTCAAAGAAATGGATATTTAATTTTCCCGGTAAAAAAATTAAACTAAAAAATAGCTTAGCTGCAAATCGGAAAAAAAAGCGAGATCATTTAGGAGAAGGAAAATCCTTTACCCAGAACTTCAGGGTTGCGCAGCTGTGATGGAGAGTCAAGTATCTCCAGAGTCCACAGTCCCTCAGCCTTCTCTCCCCAGCAGTGCACGGTCATGAACTCCCAGTTTTTGAAACCTTCGTTAGAGTTATCAAACAATCTGTATCCAAAACGAACATAAACAGGCTCATTTGTAAGCCTGTAAATCTGCAAGCAGCTGATTGCAACAGACTTTTATTTCCATTAACTGAGGGCAGTGCTATCTTGTCTCAGGCCTGAACTAATTATCCACATATTGGGACTTATCAAGAAAGAGTGCTATACAAGGTTGTCTCCAAACTGGTATCCACAAGAGAATCAGAACTCGTTTCGATTTTTAAAATAATTGTCTGGCACTTCCAATATGCCTTTGATTTATCTTAACTGGAGAAACTTCAACATTCTAGTTCAGGGTCTCCACTATCTAGCTACCATGAATAGGCTGACAATAATATGACTTTATAACCACTTGATAGCACACAAAAATCACCAAAGATGTTTCTGAAAGCCTGCTCAGCCAATGTTTGGAATATACATGAAACATACCTTAATGATACTTAAACCACATTTGTTTGGGTGCTGAAAAGCAGTAAACTGGAATTTTGAATAGATAATGGGGAGGACTGATTAAATAAATTCAGTCCTATAGTACTTTGGTCAACTTTCAGCATTTGGAAAAGCAATTGTCTGGAGTAAGCAAGAAACAGTTGGCATGACAATTGAAGTGACCTCCACCTCTTTCCTAGATGCATGGGTGAGGCCAGTCTGTAAACAGACATTAGTTTAAGAGCTTAGTAGTCATCAATTTTCATAATATTAATCAATGATGGAGAACAACTTATGCTTTTGTGCTCAAGTGGAGCAGATCCTTCCTTTGAAGTATTTTCAGTTTGATTAAACTTCTTTGCTCCTGTCACTAAAGATAATCAGCAGCACCAATTCTAACCCCTTCCTCCTCCTTACTGGCTTTCTGCCACATGCTTTTCTGATCTGTTATTTACCTATGTGTGTAAGGATGAATATATTTTGCATGTGGTTATTTTTAAATAAAACAAAGTAATCCTAAATGGCTGAAAATCCACTGTTACATCACTAATAAGTTTTATGGGTATGGCTATGAATACAAGATCTTGACCAAGCCAAAACCCAGCTTTCTTCACTAACTCAAGGCAAATGTCTGACTTGGCAACATACACTGTCCCTGGTGTAATTAAAATAATGCTTTATCAACACAGATCTTTCCAGGAAATAAAGCTGCTTTGGTAGATAAATCACTTATATTTTCTCACATCCGTTCTCCTTTCTAAAACATTCATAAATAGAAATAGTTGCCAAAGATAAGTTAATGCAATGTTAATATTCAGAGGATAATTTGCCAGATGAGGAACACGCAGTGTCTGATAAAAATACAATGAAGTGTAAATGGAGTTAAGCGAAAATAAAATGCATCAAAAAGCTACAAAAAGAACAGTCATTTTTATGCTAGTAATGCTAAGCACGAGTGTTTTCCAAGTGTCAAAAACAAAGTACACAAAGATTTAAAACTGCATGAAAGAAACTGTGAAGAAATTATTCTGAGCTGACTAACCTCATTAAGGAGAGAAATAAAAAATGAAAAGAGAATGGCATTCATTTTTTTCCATTTACATTTTATGTCAGAGGTTTCCCCTGATACAAATCAAATGAGCTAAAAACATTTTTTTTAATCTATAAACCCAAATACTTTCTTGATTTATTCATGAGATCTGTGAATTACAATCATTCCTCCCTTCACTGTCTATTTCCCTTTTAAACCGGCTGCATACGAATATAAAAGAACATGGTGGAATTCCTGAAGAGCTCCACTGAAATCAATTAAAATTAAAAATACCACAATTGTTTGAAGACAAATCTCTACAATCTAGAAAAAGGAACTGTGGAGTAAACCAAATGAAACAAAGCTCCTCCAGCTATTACAACTGATCCGGTCACTACACACAGCATGCGACAAATGCAAACATGCTCTATCCTCACACACCTAGAGTCACCTCTGTTGAGGAAAATAAATAAATAAAACTGCAAAGGAAACAACAGCTGTGCTGGGCGAAGAACAGAAGCCAAGCACATATGCAAGGAAAACTCAACAGCAAGGTGTTGCAAAGTCTCATGCTTTGCATCAACGCTTGCATAGGAATCTACTGATTTTTTTTCATGATTCTCCAATCAGGTGACTAACAGCCTCAGCTGACAAAGGTAATAGACAGGTAAGCACAGGCCACTCACCGTTTTGCCAGAAGCTGTGACTTGGTGCCCGACGGGGAGATGAGGTTGATCTGCAGGTCCCCACGGCGAGGATGCACTACGAGGACCCTCACTATGACGTGCTCCAGATACACCACGTGATTCTCCAGCTGCTCGGCACAACCCGATGTCGTAATGGTGGTATTGAGGTACTGGTCGGCCCGGATGTACCTTTGAAGGGAAGCATTTGTAAATTTGCACGTCAATATCCATTTTTAGTTTTGTCATGTAAACCACTCTGATCCGGTCAGCCATTACCAGGCCCTGCTTTCACAAAAACAAAGACAAGAAAGGGCCCGCTATCTCTCATTGATATTACAGCTCCCATTGCAATATCTGATGGAAGAGTAGGAACGTGTAATCCATTTATCCAGGCTGCATTCCAATTGCAATCAAATTCATGGGCTGTCAGTTTCTCAATAACTTCACTAATTCACCTGGCAATTATTTCCTATCTTCCATAAACAAGGACAAAACATCTCTCAGAAATGGCCTGCGAATCAATGCAGGTGTTGCACTGTGGGCTTTGCCGACGTCTAAATGGATGGACTGACAATGCTTCACACCTGGAATCTCCACATGTGATAGCACAGACAGACAGATTCACTCGTGAAGTGCATCCCTCTTGGGAATAAGACCAGATAAGACCTCTCAATAAGATATATATGGCTGTGTTGTTATTTTTTTGTTAGCTTTTCTTCAATCTAAAAAACTTGATTGCTCATACATTATAAAAGTAGTAAGTGAACAATTACAGGATTTTTTATAAAATGTGACTTGGCCAAAATCCGAACGGGAAAGCCGAACGTGTGCAGCATGATTCCTCAAGCTAGAGTAAGAAATTAATTATAATTCAATTTAATTAAACTTAAATTAAAATGCAGTGATGTATCTTTTTAACCCTTTTGTGGTCAAAACAGTTACCTGCACCTTGGTGTGGAGCGCTGGAATTCTCAGCACTCCTGTACAAATCAGAAAGCACGTTGCACAGCAAATCGGCACCGAAAGCAGATGATACGTTTGCTACCATCACCTTTGGAATTCAGCTCATGTAACTGATATAAAGAATGCAAGTGGTTTGTAGCACAACCAATTCTTTTAACACCCCCTATGCCACCACTCGCCTTACAGTTTTTTAATTTTATTTTTTTCCTTTTTTCTGAAGCAGAGTATGTTTCGCCTGGCATTTTAATGTTAAAAAAAAAAAAAAAAAAAGATGCAAGGATCAAATACCAACTTGCAGAGACAGAGACTCCATATGCATTTGCCTAAGGCCTCTCGCCTACTGGAAAATCGAATCAGGAGCCGGCAGACCAAGGGATGTTGCCCTTGAGCGGATCTTTTTTATTCTTTAACCGCCCCGCACATTTCCAAATGGAGCCCTGGAGTAGGTGGGGAGAGAGAATGGAGGGGCTAGCGATTTGCTAGACTTGCTGCAATTTAAAGCAAACACATTTTAGCTGCAGCCACTACCCCAATCAGCTGCAAGCCCAGCACAGACAAACTGGAGATACATTTTTCCACAAATCAGCCACCCACTAGTCATCTGATGGCAGCCCGGTGAGCGAAACACCTGCCATGAAAGCAGGGGTCTTTGGCATGTGCACTGTCCGGTGTGCAAGTACCTCAGTTAAACATCTCCCATCAATTATAAACTAAAACCCAAGTATAGAGAGGATATTAAAGGGATATTTTTAATCACTCAGAGCTTTTATTTTGTTATTATTTTATTATTTTGTTGAGCAGGGCACTTCACAAATGCATAACTATTTATGTGCTGATCAGAAAGAGAAAACATGTAATCCTTCCCAGAGCAGTGTGTGTGCATTGTTTTCTATGTATACAATGCATTCCAAAAACATTGAGAAATGTATCTGGCTATTACAAAGTGAAGCTACAAGAACGGGGGGGGGGGGGGGGGGGGGGGGGGAACACATTTTTAAAGGATCCTAAACTGAAAGATTCAAAAAACAGTGACATCTTCACAAGCGTGGTGTGTTGTCAATCAACAAATCATTTTACTTGGTTAAAGCTTTTTAACCAAGAAGGATTACAAAATACAGTTAAGAAGTTAAACAATAATCTCTGAGGTCAATACCTCCACTGATTTTTTAAAGATGCTGAAAGATCTCATGGCCAGTTTACTATCTCCTATATTGCGACATTTCTTCAGCTGAATCTATACAAGCTGATCATACTTAATGGTTTGAAAGCTATATTGAGTGCATTTTCTATTTTTTATTTCATAGATTCAAAACCAGGAACTGAAAAATAAATAAAATCATGGCATGAAATTGAGCATTTCACTTCCAGCAGATATCTTCCATCATTTAAAAATAATGAGATAGCAATCCAATAAAATCTCAGCACAGAAATTAGCTTTCGATTTTTAGTACTCACCAAAGGAAAACTACCATCCTCATTGACATCTTAAACTAACACCATGGCCCCTAAGCAATTTCAAAGGGGGGGGACAAAACAAAAAAAAGTCACAAGTAACTACATCTGCAGAGTCTTAAAAGCATGTCTGTTGCACAAAAGTCATTGGGGTGGAATAGGGCTGCCAATCTACCGCAGCAATCCACAGCACACCGAGGGAAACAGCGTGAACTGTTAACAGAGCAGGATGTTTGCGCAACACACAACTGCGGGGGACTTTGAGAAGATCCAGATAATAACTTTGGGCAAATGTGGTTAAGGAACAATCCGTTCTTGTTCATACAAAAATAACAGCAAAGCAGAGAAGTACAAAATATCTTTAAAGACGCCAACGGCACAATTCTCCACATTACAGTACTGGGGGTATTATCTGGCCTTAAGTGAAGGCTAGCTCTTGCAGGTTTACCAACACCAATTGCTCCAGGAATCGATTTCCTCTTGAGGTTGGCAATTCCAAACCTGGCCAGACCCATCACTCCCATCGCCTCCCTAATCTTGTGAGGTCTAAGATGTAGCATCCAAGTAAATCACCTCTGCTCCAAACTCTTCCCCATGCTATCTTTTTGCATTACTGATTAAATAATGGAGTGCAGATAAGCAGCTCTGATGTGTAACGGTGCCAAAAGAAGCCAATGCTGACAGAGAGTGAAATTTAACTTCTGCGTTCTTTCCGAAAGGTATGTTCTAGTTATCTCAATTCTCCCAGCTGCCCGCTCCCACAGTGCCAGCAGTGAAATTGCCCTCGTTTAAAATTTAATCAAAGACCGCTTCTGCACGGGAAGATAATTTATACAGCAGGAGGGAATGTTCATAAAGGTATTTGTTTGTTTGTTTGTTTGTTGCTGGCTCAAAACACAGAGGTGACAATGTGATTTACATTACACAATTAAAAATCGTTTCAGCACACTGCAGAGAGGCCATTTCTGTGTAAGGAGAGGAGTAAGAAACATGACGGCAAAATTGTATAATTACTCCTTATGGCTGCATAAAAAAAAAAAAAAACGGTAATAGAAATGAGCTCAATGTGAATCCCCCTATTGCTTGTATTCAAGTGTATTGAACGTGACATGATTTAGCTATGGATTGCCACTTCCAGTTTTCCATATGTTTCTTTCAATAACTCTTCAGCAATGCAGTACATTTTGATGTTTCTTAATCACTTTAAGGCTTTTGACCTAGTTAAACATTGTTTAATCTTTCGCAAGTTTGGGAACTGTTGGCCAACTTACTGGTCAGTCTGCTTCTTTGGCAACCACCAGAAAAACAGGAAGTGCCATGTTGTCAGAGAAACATGTTGCTCTTCATTATTTGTCAAACAGATAAATCACCGAAGAATGTTGTTTCATGGGCAATTTGGGCTCGATAAAAAAACAAAAGAATGTCCCAAGGGCTTGGGCATGACAAGAACTACACTACTTACATCACAAGTCTTACATTTTAGAAGAAGGACTTTGGGATAGCGGCCTATTTTCAGGCACCATTCTACTTCTTTGCTGCTGAAACATGCTTGCAAATAAGATAAGATCCATTTGCCTGTAATGCCTAGACTCCGTCCAATTACTGTTGTGGTTTCGACAAGAATAAGTTAAGAGAATTAGAGATGATTAGCATCAGATACCTTTGTAAAATATTGATGAGACACTCTGCAAATAAGGGCAAATGAAGTTGTGCGAGCTTTAGAAGTGTAAATATGCCTACAGTTAACTACCTGTAGGAGTGAAGAGAATTAATTACATCAGTGATTGATTAGGGTAATACAGAATGATCATTAAGGCATTCTCTGAAGCCGTTTGTTTCAGATAAAAGACTAACAGTGTGTAGGACTAACATCTTAATTTGTACCATATTACATCCTGAAGATACTCAAAGGGTTTGGCCAAAGGAGACAAACTCCTGTGAGGTTTCTGAGCAAGCAAATGGGAAAACTGTGCGTTTCAAAACTATGCCAAGATTTTAAAAAAGAACAAAAAAAATATATAATTCGCTGTGGTGAATGTAATACTGGATATTTATTCCAAGTAGGATGCCGCTCAAGGAGTCCACATTGAAATGCTCAGTGAGGAGCAGAGGCCTCTCTCCTGACACCACACACCTGGTTCTCCTGTCAGAGGTCTTGGTGCAGATGTGCTGGGGCGGCACAGTCCTCCACTTCTTTGCTTCAACAACCATGGCTTCTGCATCGACCAATCCAAAGCCGTACAGATGGCTGACTGAGAATAGATAGACAGTGATGAGAGCTCCAGGACCAAGCTGGATCTGTCCTGGGGCCAAAGTGACTGGAGGAAAGCAGAATTATCCCCTGCCAAAAATATAATTCCTGGCTCTTGTATTTCTGTATTTTGTTTTTGTTTGTTTGACGGGCTGTTTTTTTTTTTTTTTTACCTTACCATTAACCTGAAAGCTGAAGAGGTTTACATATTTATATCACTGAAGGCAGATTTCTGAGGGGATGCGAGACATCATTCCCTTAAAGGATTAAGTCCCATGCCAGGTGTAGAGAGGATACAGCTGCCTCAGGCTATATAGAATTATGTAAAGTTTTGAGGGGAAGAAAGACAGATATGAAATTGAACTGGGATTATATTTTTGACTACTGCTATTAACATTTATTTATTTATTTGTTTGTTTGTTTGTTTGTTTATTTTTTAAGTATGAAAACTTTGGAGTTGTTCACCAGAAAATGTTTTTTTAGATTTTAAAGTCACGCTGCATTTGTAATAGAAGTCAAATATCTACACATACCTGTCAAATCTTCAACTTGTACTTTTAAAAAGTCAATTGGAAACAATCAACAGCAGCTAATATAGGGTTCTTGCATTCTAAAAATACACAACTCCCCAGCTCCACATGTGACTGTATTAACCTTTGTGGCCGGCTGCGTTGGTCTTCCAGTCATTTGCTTTCAGGTGAACAGACCGAGAAGTCTTCACCAGAAGATGTTGGACGTCTCTCCAAGTTATTAAAGGGCTGGAAAACATCACATAGAGATTCTGAATCTATTAAAGGATCGGACCCATGCAACAGCTCCCAGACACCACCTTTAAACCAATCCCCAGTAGTTCAGAAACAGAAAAAAACATCACATTGCAAATTACTTCAAATGTAAGATGTTCCTATGGAAACAGGAACAAAAGTGTTGTAATGTGACTCAGATAATAAATCAGGGGGAAAAAGCATCCCAATTTCAAACTAATTAAAAAAAAAATCAATTAAATGAAGCCTTCAAAGGTCACAGGCAATTCATTACTGGTATCATTTATATGAACAGATCTCTGTCCTAGATCCACAGCACAACAGCGTAGTTGGGTCATCGTACGCTACATTCTGTTCCACTTAACTGTTGTTGTTGAATGCTGAATTTAAGTTAGTGTGCTGAAAAAAAGTTACAAAGGATACGTGTAAGCTCCCATTACCCAGGAGGGAGCAGAAAGGAGTGTTTACATAGAGATGAAGTGAAAGGTTGAATAAATTCAGACAAAAGCTCTAAAGCTGAAAAACATTTTTCTGGCACTATCCACTGAACCTGATCTGTATGTAAGAGGGCACAAAATCATATAGTTTAATAAATCCCACTTCAAAAATATCTTCAATTTCAAAACCTGGAGGGTTGCAATACTTTGAACAATTTCCAATATGCTAAGGTTTCCAGTCCATTTAAAATCCAGCCAACATAACTATCAGCCACCTTGATTCCTGCAACAAATTAGTTTATTATTTCTTCCTACAAAACAAGTGCAGTGAAATCCTAACTGGAATAATCAGATGTCTTAAATGCTATTTCGTTGACTGAAAACAATCTAATTTGGGTTCAAGTAGCTTGGTGAAGGGAGGAAGTGGCATGTTCATTCACCTGGACGTTTTCATACACACACAAATCTGTACATCAAAGGCCAAATGAAGAAATTAATTAATCTGCGAGTCCAGCAGAAACACTACTTCACATGTTATGGGTTCAACGTGGAGCAGTTTTATGGACAGCAACTTGCGAGTTTAACAGTGTAGATATGTAGCACAATTTGCAGCATGAATGCTCACAGGGAGGACTGAACAAGAATCTGTTATCTACTTACTTGGCTTCCAGAGCCAAAGCAATGACACCAGCAACCATGGGGGCAGAGACAGAGGTCCCTGTGTGGCCATCAGTGCAACGCTGGCGAAGGTCTGTGGTGACCTGTGTGAAAGACAACCACAGATGCCAGGATTGTCACAGGGGGCTAAAACAGGTCAGCTTTTGCACAAATCCTAAACAGAGTACCTTAAAAGGCACCGCCCACCATCTTATAAATAAATAAATAAATAAATAGAGAAAGGAAGGGACATTAATCATAGGAAGCATAACTTTCAGAACATCTTCAGCCAGTTCCTGTACTAGATTTCTGGCGGTAAATCGCACAGGCTGTAACGTGGAACTGAAGAGATCAGGAGGGCAAGCACTTTGGGTAAATATTTATTTTTGCCCTTCACAAACAAACCGGGACACCCACAGAGTAGGAACACACCACAAGCAATGAATGTGAAATCACAACCTGTAAATAATTACAGAAACTTTAAATCATGTGCAGATGCAATTTACTTATTCATGTCAGAAAGTGTTCCTTAAAGTAGGTCAGTCTGGTGTGAGAGACTGGTTGCCCTGTTAACAAACAGGTTCGCAAAACTGCTCCATGAGCTGTAGATATTTCCATTCCTCCAAAACCAGGGCTGGAAGAATGCTGAATTTATACAGAAAAACTAAACTGTGCAGCTGATCTCGCTTTGTGGCATTTTGCAATCTGGAGAGTATACAAATAGTATTAATCTTCTTGTAGTATTATACCCAAGAGTGTTGTAAAGGACAAATAATGCTGAAGTGAAGGCCACCATGCACAAACTCTAAAATGCTACAATATGGCCAATATCTTGATTTGTTACTCAGAATTTAATTTAATTATCATTAAATATTATTTTAAATGCTCAATTTACTTTACTTGATTCATTATAAATTTTCCCATATCTCTCCATTCCAAAATTTTCCAGTTCAAATGTTTATCTTGACGTGTTTAGAGTCCACATAATTTCTCAAATATATTCCCTATGCTTTAAAAATAAACAAAAATAAATTATATGCATTATTTATATTGCATTTATTCAAAAGCAAAAAGCTGCTTTGTAGTGACAAAAAGTGCAGTACTAACAGCTGATGGATTTTAAATGTCTGTGCTCAAAATACTTGGCACAAACGTACAATTTCTTGTTGCCTTATGATCATTTGAAAGAAATTTGGAAAAAGAGGCGAAAAAAAGTGCATGGTGGTGAAAAACAAAAAATCAACCCTAGTAAATAGTAAATACTCAACTATTTTCCGGTCATAAAATTCTCCACTGCTGTAGGTTGTGGCCAGAGTGGAGGAGCACACCTCCAGGTACCAGGGTTTGTTGCCATTCTCAGTGGTGCTGCTCACAGAGATGGTGTAGATGCTGTTGGTGTAGCCATCACAGGAGCAGTGGTCCCCCTGTCTGCCACCATTCCCAGAAGCCCAAACAAAAATCGAGCCCAGTCCCTTCCGGCCCTGCATTCCCAAGACAAAAGGAAAGAATAGTCAGGGACACATTAGCAATGAGGCAGAAAGACGACCTCCAACAAGACCTCTAGACCTCAATTGTCCAGGACGGGGTGACCTCCTGGGTGCCTATGAGGGACACAATCATGTCCTTTGTCTGGCATTAATTCCAGAAACCATTGTAACCTACTTCCTTGAATCCTGGGACACCATATCAGGAAACTATTTCACAAGCTTTGTTTTTTTCTCCTGGCATATCTTTCACATTTCCAACCCCCATTACTGCATTGGAGTCCCGTCTTCAGACTGTAAAATAATAACAATAAAAACATTTATAAAGCAATGCATAAGAAAGGGTTATAAACAAGAGTAGGCCATGCAGCCCACCTTGCTCCTCTGGACTCTGTAGAGAACCCTAGCATTTCAATAAACAGCACCATCTTTGCGGGGTTTAAATGCTTCTTCCAAGCACCTTCTTAATGCCCAGCTCAAAGGCCTGCTTGGCGAGAGGACCGGGCCCATCCACCGTCTTCCCATCGTCATCTGGCCCCCAGCTGGCACTGTAAATGTCAATGTAGTCTGGTCTGATGCCAAGAGACTTCGCTTCCACTACATCTGTTACATCCCCATCCAACATCCGAATGCCTGAGAGCACAAAAACATTGAACACAGGGGCTTAATAACGCTCGTAAAAGTGCCATAATTGCAATCAAAGGCTTTTGTTGGGTAAATGCTTAGACCTGAAAAGAAAGAAAAAACCATAAAAACAATAACACAAACAACTTGAAACAACATTTCTATGGTTATTATTTTAATGAGGAGAAAAAACAGCTACTGCTCTTGTCACTAACATATTCTTGGTTCATTCTCCCAAAAGACTCAGCTGGAGACAACACTGTAAGCAAATCTCTGCAATTAAATATGAAAAGCACACCCCACAACAACGCAACCCCCCCCGCCCCCCCTCATGTTAGAAAATTAACAAGGGTGTTCTGTGAAAAAGTAACTGGAGGAAGCTCCAAGTATCAACCTAATCATTACACTGTGCTTGCAGGGAGCATCACTGTGCTTTTTAAAGCCATTTGTGTAAAATACAGACTTGCAAATCTGTTCAAATTCAATTGATCAGTTATTTTGGATCTCGTAGATGCTTATCCTCTCCAATCTGTTCTTGGCAAAAGCTGCTGGTAGATTAATTTTATCCATACACAGGAAAAACAAATATGCTAAACAGGGATTACACAGCCACAGAAAATGAATATTGAATATCGGGTAGGTAGCCCTGCAGCCTATTTCAGTAAGGGAGAATTTAATCTATAATTTTTTCAAAAATCAATACTACTACTAATCAGAATACTGTAAAATAAGGGCATGATGATGACCTTTTGGAAAAACATCATAAATGTCAACTGACCATGAAATTCAAATAGTTAGAATACTTTAAAAAATATGTACACTAACTTAGTTTTATCATTATTATAAAACTATTAATAATATTAGTAATATTATTATTATTATTATTATTAATTAAATGTATTGCTTTACATTTCAATATTTTTAAAGATATTTATCTAATTAATTTTAAACAAATTCATGACCTCAGCCAAGAGTGCAATCAAAATATCAAAATATTCACCCTATTTGAATGAGGGTCAGATTCCACTGGCAGTCCTCTTGCTGTAGGGTTAAAAACCAGCATGTTCAGAGAGGTTACAGAAGTACAAGAAGAATGATGTCACCAAGGGATCAAACTTTACTTTGGCTAAGAGCCCAGATATTTCCACTCATCCACTTCAGACCACAAAAAAGTAGTAAATATTTCATATTAGCACCAACAGCAACTCCAAAATCCATTTGTTCTATAATAATCAAAATAATACAATGTTTCTCATGTGAAAAATGTAACAATTCAATACATCTTGCCAGTGTTCTGGAACACAATCGCACATAAGCACGTTTATAACATTGACAAATAAATACACTACAAGAGTGAAGCAACTAGGCTTGAGTACAAGTCTACTCTTAGCATTACAAAATCCAAAGGGCTTCTAATCTGTTCCATATATCAATGTCTTGATATCCTTTAAAGGAGTACAGATCTCTCCATACACCATGCATCATTTTACCTTAAACGTTCAGAAAGAACATAAATTCAAGGTGTTGTTTTAGAAAATAGTTAATCAACACTACTAATGGGGAGCTACTTTGTGACAGATTGCATTGAATAAAAACACTCTGCTTTCCAATCCAGTGGCACATTCAGCTCATTCCATTGAAAATCCTGTGAAACACTGGAAAATCCACGTTTTAATTATAGTTACACCATTCACCTCACCAAAATGAAATTACAGGAATAAAATGATTGCATCATACAGAAAATAAGCACAACTACAATTTCATAATTGGTGCAACTAAATCCTTGGCAACGCTCTGGAGACTAATGCCATCCCTCCCATTTTGTGAAAAAAACAAACAAAACAGGAAAAAAAAAAACTTTCATCCTTGGATTTCAAAAGCACAGCTGCAGATGCAGAGAGAAAAAAAAGAGAGGAAAAAAAAACCCTGCACAGAATAAGCAGTCTATGCTTCGATTCTCATTTCTGATTAAAATTGCCTGAGTCTACATTGCAGAAACTTCCCAAGAATTAATAGTTTGTGAACGCATGAATGTACACCCACTCACAGCCACCAAATTAATAAGCAGTGAAACCCTCTCACAGTACCAACACACCTCAAGGTTAATCCTGTGCACACATGTGGAATAATTCTATTTGCAGATCCTACCTCCAATCCGTGCATTGTACGCTATACCAACAATGCAGTGGGAGTTATTCGCCACAGCTGCCACTTCCCCAGCACACCGTGTGCCGTGTCTGGAAAGAAGGGAAGAAGAAAAAAATACACAAAAAGACTAATTAGATAGAACAGAAACCATTACAATCATGTCTCCCGTTCTAATGCATTGTTTTGATTGAGGTTTCTTTCAGGTTTTTTTATTTTTTACATCTTTACACAAGAAATTTACGGAATGTAAAACCGCAGACAACAAAAACAATACTCTACACCTCCTGTCCATCTCCGTTTCAAGCTATTTGCAGGTGGCATTATCTCTATCTGGCATAGGAGAATTATGTTCCAGTCAGTAATCCTAACATGCTAACAGTAAAACATTCTACGGTATTGGGACACATTACATCTTAACCCCAATTCCAGATTAATTATTTTTCCACAAGTTTTTTTTTATTTTTATCCCAGTTAGATAGAGATTTGCCTTCTTTGAGGAAAACAATCCCCGCAAAAACAATAAGACAACCAGCAGCATATTTTGAGTGCATTTTTGTACATATAACCAAACAGTTAGTCAATGAAAGCCCATCGCTTACACATGACTATCTCCCTTATCAGAGAGTGGGCAGTATCTAAGGGGTTATTTTTCACAAGGTTAGACGTAGCTGAAGGATAATATAGAGCCTGAATAATTCCCGATAAATCATGGAACCTGCCGTGATAAAAGGTATCACCTATTTACATAAATCTGCTCACTCCACTGAGATGAAGGTAATGAAATGAATGAATTTTTAACCACTGCTATAAGAAGTAAAAAGAAAAGTGATGCATATGTATAATGGGGGGGGGGGTGAAATAAAAGAGGTGAACTAGTCTTTTGCAAGGAGTGGAATAAAAGAAAGCACACACACAAAGTTTTAGCTGGCCCTTAGAAGCGCCTATAAGTATGTGGCCTGGCTCAGAGCAATCACGAGTTCATTTCAAAATTAATGTGGTGCTGCACATGAGAAAGACACCACAGAATACAAAGTATTGCATTACACCTCTTCCCATTATTTGTACTAATGAACATAGTGTGTGAAGGGTATGGAAGTGAATATTAAAACCTCTAATCTAACCCCAGGGCAGGTAAATCAGAACAGTCCCTGAGCCCGACTCTTCTGTGACGTTCCTCTTTGACAGAGCAGCCACGGAAAACAGCTTCAGTGCTCAGCTACTCTAATTGAATTTTATTTTGATTTTATTTTTTAAAGCTATGCTCATTATTTGGGCCAAGGGCAAATTATATTGCTGCCACCAGACCCTGGAATTAATGGAGATCTTTTGCATATTTGCTTTACACAGATAAACTAGCTGGGGGGGGGGAAACATGATACCTCTATAAGAGTTTGTAAGGCTCTTGGCTCTACAAACTGTAGCACTGTGATAAAACTAAACCAAAAAAATGGCAGAGACACACAGGGACAGCACACTCGAGAAAATAATCAACACGGATGCGTTAAGATTTGGTTTCGCAGAAGATATTAAACATTGGAACACTTCTACAATGACTGACACTTTACAAAAGCCCAAATCGAGCCCCTGCTGTTAAAAGAAAGAGAAAACTAATTCATCTTAAATGAATTGACATATCTAACTCTGTTGGGTACACAGTAGACAGTATTCCAAACCCCAATGGGATCTGATTCGACATGGATGTCTGGCCTAGATGTTTGGTTTGTTTAGTTTTGAACAAATCCGTAAACTAGCTGTGCTTTCTTTTCTATTACATTTCCTTCAGTACATCAACAGGCCATGGAGATTTCATGGCTCAGCAACAGTCCACAGCTAGGAAAAATGGGAAAACTCTTCGAAGCTGAATGGAAAAGGTGTTTTAGACATACAAAATTACACTTCTAAATAAACAAATGTTTTAAAGGCGGCATATTTCTAATGTTTCTGTTCTACATACAGACCTTTATAAAAAGGCAGCACGTCGCTAAGAAGAATGTATTGAAGAATAACACGGCAGCTTGAAAATGATTGAAAAACAAAACAGCTCCAGCCTTTTACTTTCAAACATTCTCTAGTCGCACAGACAGCTTTCCCAAGTCCCTCGTGTGCCTCACAATACTCATTAGCAGACCGACCAGCCCCTGCGCACTGCTCTGGGTGGTTAGGTGATGTACTCTACGGGCCAAAAATGAACACCCACACTGATCCCACATAAAAGCAGTTGAGGCATTTAATTAAAAGCAATGTATTAATCAAGCGCATGACATCATATTGGAGTCCTCGTGCTGGAGGGGCTTGACAAAAACCTGATTGTCAAGCGAGATTGGCACCCACTTGTTTTCATTGCTGGAATCATAGCGAGGAGTGGGGTCATGGTCATTCCCGTTGACATCATAGCTCGCAAGCTGATCCTGGGAAAAGGAGGGGAGGGGGAGGAAGCAAAAACATCACAGGTGCAGTTTAGTAATAATAAGAATAATTATGATACAAAAATACAAGTTTTCAGGGGACTTAAAATGCAAGGCATATTTCATGCTTAGTTAACTTCACTACTAAAAGAACAGGCAATAAATTAGCACCACCGCAAGCCATAACTTATTATAGTAATCCTAAAGGTCTAGTAAAATAGTATATTTACAGCACAATTTACAGCATTGCTCCACAATGGCTGTATATTAGAAGTTCTTAATTCATTACAGGGGCTTCAGTCTACATTTCTAATTACACAGGTGAACCTGAAAGACATTTTTTCTCTCTTTCCATCATCATTCTTTTTTCTTTAAGTACACCTACATAATTCTGTGCCAGGTCCGGGTGATTCCTCTCAATGCCATCATCCAAGATGGTCACAACCACGTTCTTGCCCGTGTAGCCCCTCTGCCACGCCGCCAGAATGTTCATCTCTGAACGGCAACGACTGCCCTTGTCACCACAGTGCTGAACAACAGCGAGAGAAAGGGAAAGAAACATCGCAACACACCATAAATCTTGTTGTGAAGTTTTCCAAAACATATTTATATGAAAAGTTAAAGACCATCATAATCCTCACTCGGGACATAAATTGTCCTCTGGCTTCAGATCCAGCTGAGCATTTAATTATTTCATTAAAACTGTTAATTAAACTAATAATTGTTTTAATTAAAGCGACTTAATGGTTTTTGTATCCCCCAAAAAACCTGAGTTGTCAAATGATCTATAAAATTGTATAGGTAACATGAATTCTACAAACGTTTAGCAGCTGAAGAGCATTACGAAACAGCCTAATTAATTATTAGTGTAGTTAAGCTGCCGAGATTTCAGCGACAGAGTGGCATTTAGGCTAGTCTTGGAAAACAGTGATTTAATGATTTCGTTTTCCTTTGATGCCCCGAGGTGTCCCGGATCAGAATTGTTCACCCCATTTAAAGCAGGAAACAAAGACAAATAGGGAAGCCAAATAGTGCGCTTGTAACAGATCGCTGAACTTTTTCAGATGGTAAATGTTTCTGCCGGTCTTGTAAAATAAAAAGGCTTAAGGGTTGAAGGTTTACAGATGGAATGTCTTACATTTTCATTGCTTTTCCCTGCCCATCTTACACAGCACAATTAATAAAAACTAAGGGTGGTTTGTTGTCATTGGGGAGAAATAAATGTAAGCCATGTTTTTCTTTTTGTAAACCAATTTTCGCCAATATCAGACCACACAGAACTGCAAATGTAACAGCAAGCTCTCTGCATAGCATTTATCAACAATACTCATTCTCTCTGAATAACTTTACATTAATCAAAATGTGTTAACTGCATCCACATAAACAGTCTGCTCAATTGATTCTCTGAATTAATCGTACCTCTGTTTTTTCTCTTTATCTCGTGAATGTCTACTGAATGGTGACAACAAGGATTGCATTCATTTCTTTCTGGTTTCCAAGTTCAGGGTCAGTTATACAGATGTATTGATTTAGTTACTGCTCATCCAGGGTTCACGCATAAAGATCTGGGCAGTTGGCTGCAGTGTGAATTGGAGATCTTCAACACACACACACACACACACAAAACAAAAATCTATTGGCGGAGCAAGAATTCGGTTTCTGACATCTGAGAATGCGATCCCCAGAAAAATGGGACATTGATTTCTATCATGCATTTTGTTTTTATTCATGAAATAATCAAACAGGCTTGCAGAGGAGCAATCAGATTTATAATCAAGAATTAAGTAAGATGTATTGATACTGCTGAACAACATGTATGGTCTTCTGATGATGGTGTTTTGGTTTTTTGCGTTCTCTCAGCAGTTTATTCATTCACTCATTCATTAACTGACTCAATGATTGGACTTAATCTCTCAAAACTGACAATTATTTTCTGGCAAATAGGTAAACCCTCTAGGACTGTGCCTCACTCAGCCACAACCGACAGAACACAAAAGGATTGTGAGAAATTGGCTTTAGATAAAAACTATTCATGAAAAAGAGTGATTCTCAAACCCTAAAGAGAACTAAACACGTTGCGATTCACCCTAACATGCATGGACCTGACAACTGGAATTCCCCTGTTATACTAAGATATAGGATTTCACCAGCAGATGTAAGAAATGTGTACAGTAATGCACCATTTATGGATACAAAACACTGATTTATAAACTTCACTTATGTCAACTCCAGCACTGATATTCGATTATGAAAAGCAGATAAAATAATAAAACGGCAACAAAGTAATCAATCACTAATAACACCCCCTTGGCCTGCTCCAATTCTTTGTGAAATTATTAAAATAATAAATCATTTTATTGATGGCAATTAGTAAGTATGATATGCAAGTCATCTAGTCATCATGAATTTACACAAGCATTCCATACTCCCATTCCTACTCTAAATAACAGTTCAACTTCTGGGATGTCAGATGTGGTTAAGAAATTTAAGAAGTACGCTTGACATGTGGCATAAATCTCCCATTTCACAAGATCTGCTTATAGAGCTTTCCACATCCTGCCACCATCTAACCGGTTTATTTCTTCATTTAGTAGCCTGAAGATAAGTCGCCATGAGCGGCAGTCTTTAGTGGAATGTTTAAGAATTTCCAATGAGACAAAATTAGTGAGCGGTTAAGAAGCTATGAAGACCTGAAGAAAAAAGCAGAGGCTCATAATGTAACAGCACAGCTACAAACACACACGGTTTCTGTTCTAATACATACGTTATAATTTTTCTGCAGATGATCAGTAACTTCTTTGTATTGTTGATTAAGTAAAACCGAAAATAAAAGTGTGACCGCAAAGCAGAACTCAATTAAATATTAATTCTTAGAGAGGTAGCATATTGACACTCAAGTGCTAGACAAAATCTACACAAATGTTTAAAACAAATGGCTTCAACCCTTGGAGAATGTTTTCCACTTTTTTTAATTTTATTTTAGCAGACCTTCAACATTAAATGTGAGCCTTGACAGAAATACAGTTGAAAAATTCGAGGAGCAGTTCAGCTGGCAAATAATTTTCTATTACCATTTCATTGTTGCACGTCCTGTCGGGGGCTTTAATCCATTCCAAGCCCAATTTTACTGGGTTTTTACCTCTCGCAGAACACCATTTGAAGTCGGGACAATTTCACACATGAGTAAGTATAAAGACCTCTTATCACACACTCATTTAATTAAAAAATCTGTCAGTAGGTACATTAGTACAGGATGCAGTTCTATTAATATGCATGCTTCAGACTGTGTGGCCGAGATAGACACTTCAAACAGAGAAATCAACAATGCCACAACATAAGCACATTCTGCTGCTATTTTCTCTGCTGAGCAACACGAGAGAATGCAGAGTCAATGCTGCTGAGGGAAGGGATGTTTACATATGCTAGCATTTTTACTTCAGCCTCATACATTTTCCATCGCTTTACTCTTTCTGTGTGGACTCTACTTAATCAAAATTTTCCAGCTGTGAGGAATTGTGACCAGTACATAGGGAGAAAGAACAGCAGATTTGGGGATTTACCGGCTTCTTTTCCTGTACAATAGACTAACTGTATATAAAATAAACTGCAGTATAAGAAAAGAAGAAAAACAACTTCCAGAACTTTAACTCAATCTAGTGTGTTCTACCAGCCCAAGGAGGAGACTGATTGGTTAAAACCCTGCAGGTGCAAGTTGTTCATGTTGGGAAAGGCCTAATTCAAGACCACCTGCTGTGAAGAACCTCCTTTTCACAGGAAGCCAAGAAGACATACACCACTGTGCTCCTTAACAATGTTAAAAAAAACTCTGCACAAGAAAAAGTAATCTAGGCCTTGAGGGTGAGGGCGAAGGCAGAATCAGAGTTAACAAACATAGGAAAGCGTCAGAAGAGAGAACCTTTTTTTTTTTATTGGTTGTCTTTAACTATATGGACAATTAAAAAAAAAGTGTACTTACAATATACCACATGTTAGACCACTTGGGATCGTTGAAGTGGACGAAATTGAGATCGTTCCTGGTGTACCTTTTCACCCGGGCTTTGACGACTTGCTGCTGGATCCAATGAACCTGTAATGTGTGTCAAACTAAGCAGTTAATTTCCACCACCTGAACCAACCGAAAATAAAGCCGTTAAATGTGTAATTTTGAGAACTTGTTAGCTGAAATTCAAGTTAATTTCTCTTTCAAATGTAAATATATTTTACATTATAATTTAAATTGGTGTTCTGCATTGCACGGTTCAGTTGTTATTTTAAATGCAAGTCATTACCAAGCAAGAATTCCTCATTAAGCAAAAAAGATTTTAGCAACAGTCCAGAAAAAAAATATGAAAATAAATAAATAAATAGGTCCTTTGTGCTTCTGACATAAAGCATTCAATGGGACTCAGAAGCATGAACATTACATGGACAGCAACAGCTGTATCAAATATCAACCTCTTGTAACCAATTAAACACCTACATTAGCACAGACCGCGTATCTAAAATTCTGTTACAATCTTCTTTCATTCATGTCAAATTTTAACCTGCCCGATCGTGCAAGCTTACAAACCCACAAAAAAATCACAAAATCAGTTTCAACAGCTCCTCAAGTACAACTTTAAGCTCATGCATAAAATAAAGACTTGAAAACTCACATTCTCAGATTAACCTGCTTTACATTAGCACTGATGAACATTGGAAAGCCATTTAAAAAGTAGGGATAGGAATGCTTGATTATACATGTCCTACTCCTTTTCCAGAAAGAAGTGTGTTGGCAATATGAAGGACTGATATGAATGAAAGAGAGGAAGGGAAAATAGGATGTTTCATCTTCTTGCCAGGAAACCCTCAAAGGTCACTCAAGGTGATCTAGAAAAATGTGTGCAAAGGAAAACACCAAAGTACTAGGATACATCTGCCAAGTAAGGCCCTAAGAATAATTCTTTGGCGAAAAAATATCCATAATCAATTGAATGGAATGGAAGAATGAGTTGGAAAGAAGTGACGCTAAGGAAAGCTTCTTTGATTTCCATGAATCACAAACTGAATGAATAGCATTTTAGCCAATTCATATTTTAAGATCAGATACGAATGCAGGACTGAAGGTCAGAAATAAAAGCAGAAAAAGCAGAATCAAGACTAATAAGCCCATTCTGTTGCACAAATACTTTGTCAGGGTCGTTTCTGAAGATGAAGTAAGGAATCTTCAAAGCCATATATAGAACAACAGATATGATGGAATAAAACATCCCCATTCCATCACAAGTAAGCACACAATTGCAAACCTTAACTCCCCAATTCCCCACAAGATGACCAATGTTGAGATTGATGGGTATTTATTAAGTCTGAAGACACTCAAAAAACTCAAGAGGATAATTCTAACAATGGGTATTGCATTTTGGTTTTCCAATCATTCTAGTTGACAACTGTGCAGTATTCAACCATACATTTCAGAAGATGTAGTTTTACAGTGGTTTTACAGTGGCTACAGGAAATGAAATCACAATTACAACAGATGCAGTCTTGTATATTAAAATCTAAATCAGCTTTTCATAGATCCCAGTGGCCTAGTAGACATGTCTAAAAGTCGTATAAAATTATTTTATCATCAGTTGTAAATAAAATGCACTCTTCATTTCCTCAAGCATAACCCTACTCAAACACGGTAAAGAATTAAACAACTTGAAAATTGCCTCTGACAAAAGAAATGTATACATAGATCACCACGAATTACTATTTAGAATTCCACCGTATATGCTAATAAGCACAGGCAGAACTTTGTTACAATTTCTTTGCCTTGCTTAAGGGAACTGGATATGCTCCCGAGCAGATTAATAATTGACAAGATGAATTCCTTTGCTATCAGCTTTAAAATAAAAACTCTTTACTGTTAATTTTAATTCTTGCATTTCACAAAATAAACCTAATTCAGCTAGAAAGGTTTTGGTTTTATTTTCCATCTGAGATAAAGTTATTTAATGGTTGCTTATAAGGTTTATATATAGCAAGGGGAAAAACCTCTTTATTGCAGCATTACAATGCATTTATATGCTATTTAACTGATAAATAGCTCAGTCGCAATAATGGAGAGGGCTTCAAATCATTTGACAATAAACTCTGGCTGCACTGACGTTGTGGCAACAGTGGGGAACAGCACTCAACATACAGAGCAAATCGACAGTGTCTTGACACCTATAAAAAAGGTTATTGAGTGTTCGGCTCAGACTTCCATTTGTATACATGTCTCTGGACACGATATGATCGGTGTGACTGTTCTTCACTGCCACTCAAGGCCTGGGCTCCAGCTTTTATTTCTCTAGAGATCAGGTGTGTCTGAAGAAGATAATCTTAGTAAGGAGGCCAGGTTTCAGGCCAAGGAAACAGCTTGACTTTGTCATAAACCTGCCTTATACTTTATCAGATGATGCTCTATAAACAGCCCCTGCATTATTAATATGCTGTATGTGTGCCCACAGAATAGAAACTATTTCATTTTTTATTTTTTTTACAATATGTACATAACGCCCTGGACCATCAAGCAGAAACAATACAGCACACAGATTGCATTACCAGCACAGTACCCAAACTGGAACACCAAGCTAACAAAGAAGCAATTTTTTAGCTTAATTATTTGGTAGTCATAAAATTAACATACCTGATCAATTAACCCATTAATGCTCTATAATGTCAAGAAAATAATATATTGGGCTCAAACTCAAGGTTTTCCTTCCTACAATGCTACATATGGTACACGTGAGAATAGCAGGCAACGTGTACATATGTGACGATTTTAAACGGGTGGATTTGCAAGTGCTTCTGGGGACCAATTAAAAAGGGGGAAAACAAACCTACCTTTGGGTCCATGTGGATGAAGCTGTGAGTGCCCTTTGTAGAGAAGGCAGATCTTTTTACAACTTTGCTGTGATGAAAATGATAATGATCTTCCAAGCTTCCAATCTAATCAACATAAAGAGATACATAAGGTCAGGGTTATATTGTTTGCTCAGATATTTTTTTTTTTTCCCCAAAGACCTTGGCCTGTGTTCTGGAATCCTGATGTGTCAAATTTAATAAAGCAATGACTTGAACTGTACAATCAATTATGACATAGCACACCAGTAAATCAAAACTATATAGGTCACTTCCTTACACATGCTTCATCATTTTTAATATAAGTTTATTCACTTGCCATTGAAATTGGTATCTTCCATGCTTTCAACATGTCTATAGTGTACAGTATATTTAACTGGGTTGATGCCTTCAAATTAGTTAAAGAAATGGGCTAAAAACACACCTTTATACATGTCATTGTAATGCAGTGAACTAAAGACACACCCTTCCTTGCTCTACAGAACATTTTATCCCTCACTTAGAGCCTGTTAATTGCTTCAGATGCAAAGTAATATGTATAACAAGTTAAGGCATGTTAAAAACCTTAGGAAATAAACAGGCTTTCATTCCAGCAACTATTTGTTTAAAAATGAAGTCTGGAACTGGAAAACACATGGAATTTGTCGATCAGCCCTCTACATTTCACATCTGTAGTAAGTGGTAGGGATTTAGCTCTTGCTCGTCTCAATTCTATACATTTCTACCAGATGTCTAGCTTTTATTTCTACACGTTTATTAATGTCTGGTGATACCGAGGGTAGCTTCAATGTAACCTAAATGTCTCCAGATTTTACTTCTGCATTAATTCAGGAGGAATAACAGTTTCCAGCAATAAAGCAATGCAACACGCAGAAGCTGTTCCTAAGATGATCACCGCAGCATAAATGAAACCATGTGCTTGTGGCTGTTTTGTGCCAAGATCTGATGTGTAACATGCTTGAAGTTCATTATTCCAAGAAAGGGAAAGGGCACTTCAGTTTCGGGATTTGTAAATAATACTTTTCTGTGCAATATTGTTGACATTTAAAAAGAAATAAAACTTTATGTAAAACTAAATCTTAAGAAGGGGATGTGAGATTGAGGTTAGGTGCCCGGTACTGGTGCAGTTTGTCAGACTGCTAGTATGTGGATGGGATTTAAGTAAGTCATTATAAAAGAAATTGCATATTCAATCTATTGTGTGGCTCTACCCCAAATAAAATGCAGAAAAAACCCGTGCATGCCATTTAAAGCCTCCCTGTCACAGCTCACTCGCCTACACTTCTGCTTTGTTCCTAGTTCAGTGACTGACCAAAAGTCAATATGTTATTAGAAAATGCAATGGACGAGAAATGTATTTTTGAAAGACGTTGTCGATGGGGAAAATTGCTTATTTATATTACTTAAAACGCCCCCAATTCAAAATCTGAAACAATGCACAAAATATTGAATATACAATTATCAGAAACATAACGTACATGGACACTATCCAACGCAAAACGTTTGTAATGGCTTCCATTATCCCAGAATAGCACGCAGACTACACGGCTGAATTACATAACATGAAGGGCTTTAAAATACAAATTTGATCAAGATCAGATCGGACTGTATTTCGCGAATTGAACCCCTGTAGGTATCATATCATGTGGCATCATTTCTCTCACACTACTGCTGCCTTTCACAGACTTTGAAGGAGCAGAGATACAAATGCCGGAGGTCCCCATGCTGGTTTTGTTGACGGTTTAAGAAAACAAGCAATACAAAAAAAGTCAACACACAGCACGTCAGTCTTAAATGATATAGCAATGCATTTACATGAGCACAAACGGAGTTGTCAACATGGCCTAATCAAGACGAGTAAATTGGCATTTGCACAGCTGTTCGGAGCTTGCAAACGTGAATTATTTAATGAACACGAATCTGCAGCGCATATAGCCGTCTTCCCACGATAAACAGACGCTACAACTTGAAACAGTGGTCGCCTTATTGTTGCGCAGATTTCCGCAGCTCGGCACAGATCTGCAGAATTCCGCCGATCCCATTGGTGGACCCGCGCAGATCCACGCAGAACTGCGGACATGTGCGCTGCACGGACGCGACCATTGCACCAACCTACCACAAGAGCGCTAGTACCACGCTGGTGCATTGACCACAGGCTGCTAAAAAGTTGGAAACACTTGCACTTACAATGACAGATATATATATATATATATGGATCGAGATAAAAAGAAACGGTGAGCATTTTAGATTCAGTGTATAGGTGTCCAGCATTAAATACGTCGTTTAATCCATGAGTTAGCTGAATTTAAGCAACAAGATGTAATGTCTGAATAGATAGGTTTTCATGTTTAATTGTGCACATACCTAAATTACAATGTTTCACCATTTATACTTTATTTGCTCTTTAAAGTTCGGACACATACAACGGTTTCCAAAAAGCGATACAAAACATACTGGCAATACTGAAGTGAAGCAGCAACTAAATGGGTTACCCTATGTTCCCAGCAAATGCAATACAAATAGACATGCCCTGCCGAGCTGCATGATTTAAAACCAACCCCACACACCAGCACGCCGCTTCAAACGCCCGCAATCTTGAAACAAATGAAGTCTCTTACCTGGCCTAAATTATTATAGCCATATTTTGTAGCAAGTTTATCAGCTTCTCCGTGTCCCCCTGAAATGCGCACAGCCCAGTGATTCGTATAAACGTGTCGAGAAGACCAGGTCTGGCCAATCAAAAAAGTGAAAAACACAAAAATCCAACTCAGATGCATGTTTTCACTAGATTAAGTTATCCTGATGCTTAAAACGGTCGCCTAATAATACTAATAATTAAAGAATCATAGCTAGGAAAATAAAAGGTTCTTTAATTTATATGAAAATAGTACATAGCGTTGGACCACGATTTCTTGTTGTTGTTGTTGTTGTTGTTGCTGCTGCTGCTGACAGATTTGTTTTCACATTCTCAGGGTGATATAGGTTTTAGATAGATAGATATAGATAGATAGATATATATATATATATATATATATATATATATATATATATATATATATACATACATACATACATAGAGAGAAAAATAAAGTTGAACCAGAAAAGAAGTGGCTGCACCGCGCTAGCGCTCCACTATATGTCAACACAGCAGCCAATGGCGAGCCGCACTGCCACTCAGCCTATAGCAGCAGGATGGAGAGGTCATTCTAGGCGCACAGACCCGCACTCCACCGCCCGCAGCTCCCCGGCTTTTTAAAGTTACCAGATGGTGAAAAGGTGGCGACGTGTTGAAGCCCAAGAGCCCAGTATCCTGCGCACACCTGCATGCGGCATCGACATTGTCCACCGTGGGAACTTTTTAAAGTCACAGGACAAAATACGGCAGCGCCAGTTGTTACGTTGTTTTTTCTCTGTTCTGTAGAAGGCGGTGTAAAGGTGTGTGTAGCCGCGCTTTCGGTTCTGCGCTCATTCACTTTCCCAATGATTGCATGCACGAATATGAAAGGGCATTTGTTTTCCGTCGATCATGACTTTCAGTGCCTCCCAGGCTCAGCCGGACGAGCAGGTGGACCGGCGAGTGTCTGTCTGCTGCCCAGAGGAGCTCCTGCGCGGCGGTGTGTGTGTGTGTGTGTAGAGGGGAGCTGGTCAGCTGGCCAGTCCAGCTGCACACCTGGTAAAATCAAGTTCTGCTGGTGGCACAGATTTCCGCAGTTCTGCGCAGATGTGCAGAATTCCACCGATCCCATTGGTGGAGCCGCGCAGAACTGCGGAAATCTGCGACCGAAAATTGGGACATTTCTTAATAAGAACTACGCAAAGGAATGTGTGGACTTAAATAAATATAAATATTCGATTCGAGCATTTATTGGATTCAAAATAATGTATATTACATAATAATAATAATAATAATAATAATAATAATAATAATAATAATAATAATAATAATTTGCTTCCAACACAGCTTTTTAAAAAGTAAGATTAAGGTGTTTATCCTACCCAGTGTACTTCAAACGGATATACCACTTAACAGTGTCTTGCAGTTCAATACATTGACTTACGCATATATAACATATATATATCACAAAGTAGGTGCATACGTTTTAAGTAACTTATATCAATGTCCAATACTAGTGCTATACATCAATTAATATTTAATTCATCATTAAAACAGAATTAATGGTTAATCTCATAATAACCTTATAAGAACTTTTGAAATATGTTTTGGTGGCTCTAAAATGTGTTGAGATGTTCTATCTTTCAAACAGAAGATTGTATTATAGCTTCCATTCCCTGAAATAATATTCTGTTCCCTAAGGCTAAAGAAATCATTCAACAAAAAAAAAAAAAAGTGTATTAAGGAGCTGTATTAAAACAGTCCTGAGCTGATTCCACATGCTTTTTGACACGAATACATGCTTTCTTCCATTTTCCTTCATTGTTTTAATGTTATTCGTTTCATTACTTCCTTCTTAATAATGCTATGGTAGATTGGTTATAATAAGGGTATTTTGATTAATTGTCTAGGAGATGTCATCATAGACACATGCAATGTTTTATAGCAGTTTAGACTAAGTGAACCCAGATTTCTAGGGTTACCACAGGACACCACAAGGCAATGCACTGGAGACATGCAGTCACATCTGCAGACACCTGAAATGGGTATCTAATATGTGCATAGCCACAACATCTGTTCACCTGGTAATGAAACCTGTGGCAACATACAGTATCTGCAAAACAAATAACACCAAATTACAGCAATTGCAAGTTCTTTACTGTTGTTCTAAGGCATTCATACTTGAATGTATACATGCAGACACAAACTGGTTAGATTGTGGTAGGGATCTAATGAAAAACAGACATCATGACAGCTTTATTCATTCTTTCTGTAAATTTATGCAAGACTGCAGCTTTAATGAATCCATGAATTCTTCCTTGGCTAGGGTGTGTAATAATCACCCTTCATGTGCCTAAATGCTGATTATATGCCCACAGGCTGAGGTAAAATGTATATGCTTTAAAGGAAACCATTGGTAACTTGTGTGTTCTTTTGTTATTATACCACAAAGTAGCTGTTTCTCCAATTTTTCAGTGGGATGTAAAAGCCATTTTTAGTACTGTAGATTATATAAAAATAGATAATGTATAATTTGACTTTCAAACAGATGCATGCATTTACCAACAAGTTGTTTTCTTTTTAAATATATATTTTACTTTGTGGACACAACTGCAGATACAATAAATGTTGCATCTATGTGTGTCAATGTATGTATACTGGGCACACACACACTTTTTTATTGCTTGCTATATAATATGCAGTACTAGTTTGGGCAATTGACAATTGAAACGGTTTACCCTCAGTTCTCTGGCATTCAGAAAGACGGTTTTCTCTGATCTGTCTGTGGCAGTCAAGAGAACATGGGAAAGATTTAGGAATGTAATAGCTCTCAAAAATAGCTCTCACTTTTCTGCCTTGGTAAGAATGCCACAGACCTTTTTAGCTGTGTCCCTTCATAACAGTCCATGCCATTTGTAAATTCCTTTACAATTTAAACATTACAGTGTTTCTTCCTGTTTATTTTATTTTATTTTCATCAGTTTACAGGAGTCCTAAAAATGGCCAGCACAATCTTTCTTGAAAATGTTCTCCTACTGCTTCAATCAGAAAGTGCAACCTTTTTTCTCAAAATAGAAATATTCTCATACCATCTGCATTGGAAACAGATTGTTTATGGCACACATTTTTCATCACACATTTCTTAAAAATCCTGCAATTCATAACAGATCATATAATCCCAGTGTTTTGTTTTCTTGTTTGTTTTTTCTTCTGCAAACCTAAGGGGATATTACTAAACACAATGGATGGATGCTTGGAAAATATCACCTCCCAATGGAGCCAAAATCCAACATCATTCCCAAAAATATAGTTCTTCACTATGCTTCAAATTGTTCAAAATGTTCTAGCCTGTTGATTTTGTGCTATGGCAAAGTTTCTCATTGCTGAGCCGTGGGACCCCTTGGGTCTTCTGTTCTTCATTTCAATTGTGCTCTCAGTTTTCTAGTTGAACCCTACATTGAACTAACAATTGCTTCATTCGAATATGGTGATTCTTTTCACATTATAGAAAGTACTATATTTCTAGTTACACTTAAATTATTAAATACTCCTGTTTTTTATTTGAATTTATTATTGTTTTGTTTACCAAATAATGCCATTAAGGTTGAACAAAGTAATTTAGAGCTCAGCTGGATTGGAAATCAGAGGATGTTGGTGTCATACAGTTAAATATTTACTGCTGTACTATACTTATTGTATCTATCACCCACAGATATTTCTCTTTTGCTGGTTGCATGTCTGCTGAGGTAGATTGGCACTCCTTTTTCAAGTATAAAGTGCTCTCCTTTTTTGAAACAGGTCACATTTGCACATTTAGATCTAAGTATTGTGCAGCACAGCAGGCTGATAATATAAGGGCTAACTCCTATCTCGCTGAGCCACATTTCAGCAGGTTTATTAGGTGTCTTGAAGTCATTAACCTCATGCTAAATTGGTCCAATTAAGCTGATGATTACTTTGAGTAGATAATGAAGAGCTCAGCTGCACTGAAACCCAAAGGACTAGTGTGACCACCCCTGTCATAGACTAATCAAACTAATTTGAGGGACTCCTTGTTGGAAAAATGGCAGAATACAAGACTGTGACCTTTGTGTGCATATGATAAATTACTAGAGGGATCCTATCACTGATCCGGCAGAGATACAGTCCTGGAGAGATGAGGTCTGTTTGGTGCTGCATCCAAACAAGACAAAAACTGTCTGAAGGCATAAAGAAAGCAAACAAAAACTGAAAAAGGTCTTCAGCTCCATCTAGGGAGTCCCTGACCAGTATGCTTAACACTGTGGTTTTGAAACTACCCTCACTGTGGGAAGCAGATGAATATTTAGCAACATCCATGGGAGTAGGAAAGCAGGTCAGCTCCACCTTTTCAAATGATTAAGATGGATTGCTCACCAAGTGACTGGGAGAATTGGGACTTTCATTCGGGAACAGTGGTTTCGTTTTTCTGCCTCCTTCGAGAGCGGATGGGCAACCTGTACCTCCTGAGAGGAACAAGCCCCTCACTGTGTGACCACCGAGATGTTGTGCGTTCACTGGCCTCCTCCACTGTGAGGTCCTTAGTTCTGATCCACCCTTGCAGCAGCGGTAGTGTGCAGTCTCTAAGCCTTGGCTGAAGCACAACAATTTACCGCACAGAGTGTGAGCATAAGAGCGAGCTTACATGTGAGCCATAATATAAGCCTTTGTAATGAAAAACCCTGTCTGGTCATCGATCTAGAGCAGAATCTTCATTACACCCAGGCACACTCGTGTCATTCATGTTGATAGTGTTAACTTTCAGAATCGGGCGGTTAATGAAAAAGAAATACATTTAAGCATTTTTAAATTAACATTCATGTCTTCTAGGAATGATTCACGGTTGGTCTGAATAATCACATGGGGAAAATGCCATGGAAATGTGTTGAATGTGTTTGTTTATTAATAAATGTATGTATTTATCCATACAATTATATATTACACATCCTTGTTTGTGGAGGTTATATATCATACCCATAGAGCACAGCTTTAAATAGTTTGGTTGAAGATTTGAGCTCAGGAAGGTATGAAGCCGCTATAATCTCCCCCAACCCCCCACCCCACACGAAAAATTCTCTTTTTAATTCCACTAGAGCTGTGTCTAACTGCAAAGGATCTCATGGGCAACAATCTAAACTAGATTCATCCAGGCATGGAAAGCTTGATCTTATTTGCTGCTTAGTGTATGCTATTTGAGCTGTACGAAGCTTTCCGCACAGAATTCTAACATATGATACTTCGTTGGAGCCACAGAGGAGTAGAAATGAATACAAAGTAAACTAGCCAGTATTGCTCCTCACATCTTTTTCTCCCCCCACCCTCCCACAGTTGAGTCTAAAAAAATAAGATGAAGATTAATATAACCTGAAAAAAGATGGAGAAACACTTCTCTCCTCTCTCTCCACCAGTCCTGTAGGTGTGAAAGATTTGTCCTATGCTTTTAAGAAATACACTCACTGGTTTCTGAGGCCTGGGCTGACCTCTTATAGGAGGACAGTGTTTCAGAAATACTTCATCCCCATTGTCCTGGTATAGTCAATCCTTATGTAAAGAGAACACATAGCCATGTTGTGAGCAGTGCCCACAGCAGGTGTCTGAAAGATTGTGTGTGTTCACAGACAGCTTTCCTGGGAAGCAATGTACCTGAAGTGAGAGCACAGTTGTCTCTTGGTGTCCTGGCAGCTTTATACTTTGGTGTTTGTCTACAGGGCTGGCAGGCTGACAGTGCTGCGTTTGAAGCCTTCAGGGGTTTTATATTATAATCTGTCAGCCTTGAGTACATGAAATGAGGCTTTTATGGTAGTCATCAAAGTGAGCCCGAAAGCAGGCAAATACTTATCTCTACAGATCACTTTTGCTGATATTTGTGTACAAAATACACAAATATGCTCCCATGACAGAAATAAGGGAGAATTTCAGAATGTCCCAGAGTCAATGTATCCCTCCCACGAGGTGCCTGTGTGTTTCTATATGTGTCAAACACATCCCAATCTTCTCTTCTTCCAACCATAATTCACAGGACTCAGAAGGAATTGCAGCTGGACTCATTAAAATGATCTTTCCTTCTCACCGTGTGGTAAGCAGGTTGCCTTTTATCTGCTGTAGATCAATCAGAACCCTATGGGAATAAAAGTTATTTTTCAGCTAGAAACATAAACGAGCAAACAAACATTTTTATTCATTCTTCATAGTTACTTGCGGGAAGCCATTTCCAGCTCTGTTATATAACATCATTTCAAAATCAGGTGTTACCTGATCAATATCTCAAACTGGGAGGGAAATTTCTCTCTTGAAAATAATTATGGTACCAACTGGGGGCAATTTTGACAATGGCATGACTGTACTGCCATCTGCTGGTCTTGAATTTCCCACAAATATACATTTTACTTTTGTATATACTTGGGAAAAGGTGAATGTTATATTTATTTATCTTTTGTGCACAAATTTAAATGTACAACCATGGCACTCATCTCCCATAAGGTTTGCCAGTCAGATCACATATAAAATATTTGTTCTTTTTTATCTTAAATACTTCTTATAGCTGAGAGCTTCTTTGGAGCAATTTGTTCAAAAGCCATCAAAGCAGTATTGTGTCCATTTGTTTTGTGGTTGTTTGTTTTGTACTTCAAATGGAATTTATCAGTAGACTTGCAGTACAGTAGACTTGCAGGACTTTGCATATCTCTAACCAGACACCTTAGCCCCTGTCATACAGACACAGACACACACAGACACACGCACGCTTGGTTAACAATCTCGGGTTTAACAAGCCGCACACTTCCAGTGGTTTAATAAGATGCTTAACCATCAAGTGTTTACTGTGTTGTGATGCTTCTCAACAAATTTGTAGGATGTGTGCACAATCACTGATCCTGTGGCTCTTTATCTCTCATGTCGGTTTGTTGTTTACAGTTACGAAAAAGTCACCAGGCTTCAGATTAATTTGCACTGCTCAAAGGCAAGAGAACGTTCTTCAGATCAGTTGTTTAATTTGCTCATACCACGTACAGCAGTGACTGGTACAAAACCAAATCCCATTTCAATGATGTTTCTCCATCGACTTTAAATTTCCCATTTCTGGTGGATTAGTTCTTGATGAAGTCTAGCCAAGCCGTTCAGCCCATCAGAATATCAGAGTGCTCTACAAGGTAATTAACTATCCAGCACGTGTAGTAAATCAATATACAGCATCACACAAGGTCAAAGAATGATAATAATAGTCCTGTGTTTGAAAAAAAGAAATAGTCTCTTGAAAAACTGCCAGCTGTCTGCACCCAACCCTGTGGATTGTGTTATTAATTCTGAATATGTTAACCTCATCTCTAGCAACATCTTAAATGATTTTCCAAATGAACAACAATCTGATAGCGTAATACATGGAAAATATCAATGCGGTAGTAATCTCGAAAGAGAGCGGAGGATACATTCAGAAAAGGCGAGTCAAGGTTGTGGAAAAGCTTTCATGATATGAAAGCCTCAGTGCCTCGGACCTTTTTTTACCCTGTTTATTGCTCAGCTGGATGTGAGAACAAACATAAATACAAAAATAGCAAGCGTTTGAAAAACAGTTAAAGGTGACTGAAATCTGCACTATTGACAACAGTTTCAGATAAGTTGTGCTGAGGTCGCCAAGGGAACGGAGCCAGAATACATGAACAGGGCAATGCAAAAAGGAACCATTAAGAGCCCTGCCTGGACCATCTGTCATTTCACTTGGGGTTGGTGTCGCTGGATGACATTGCATTGCTCCTGTCACAAACTGATTTGCCTCCCAAAAAAAACATACAATGAAAAAGCACCATTTTCAGAATACAGGCTCATCATCTACCCAAAATGGCGCAGTGCTTCTAAGAAAGGAAAATGAGTGCGTGCCGTTTGGCTTTCTTTCTCAACATTCCCTTCCTGGATCAATTTTTCTCTTTCATTCTGATCTCCGTTTTTGACTCCTAATTGAGGTGCAAAGCCTGATGGGCACGTGGATTTTTGGAAGCTGTTTAGGGTGAAATTTGAACATGAATTTGTTTTAACATCATCAATCTCTAGAACTGCAGCCCGGGAAATGGGTCATAAACAGGGGCATTTTCCCTGGGAGCAGAGGTCAATGGGGCATTATCATTCAACAATGCAAGGTTATTCTGTTTGGGGCTTGTCTGTTATGAGACTCTCCTTTCACTCACGTCATGACTGATGGATTTCTCTAATTAGAAACATGGGAGTTGGATTATAACTAATAATTAATGTTACTAGAATAAATCCTGAAAAATATACATATATATATATATATATATATATATATATATATGATTTATATATCACTGAAAGAACCAGCTTCATATGCCCAAGGATGCTGTTGTAGCCTTATAACAGCATATTCGTATTTAAGTGCTTATTGCAATATAGGTCTGTTTTACATTCATATTGATTTTGTATTTCACTCCTGGGGACTTGTGTGTATGTAACCAAAACGTGGTAATTGATTACTGTGTTAGACTGAGTGGAAGTTATCTTACTATCAATATAGTAACACATCCAAAATAACACATTGATATTCTAGTAGCTTCAGTCTGAACTCACTGGATGCTTGCGTTTGTTTTATTGTATAAATGTGACAATATATATGAGAACATTGTCTATAGAACAGTACCTGTACATAGTAAAGCTACCTTTTTTAAAAACGTTGGTACTGTAGTAATATGTAGTAGTAAAATGTTGGCATACCCTGCTACTACTGATAAAAAATGTGTAGATATGGAGAACTTACAAGATAGGTACATAATGGAGTTGGACATGTCAAGTGTGAAATACAACAGTACTATATTGCGGAAATTGCAGAAATACATCTGGCAGAAGAACAGTTTTTGTATTTATTTATTTATTAATGTATTTGTTTGTCTGTTTCTTTCTTTCTTTAATGTAGTAGCCTGTATTGCATTTCATTTAGAAATCAAAGAATACATAGCCTTCCATGTCTTGGCTCAAATGTAATACTCTAGATAGATGTATGGCATGCCAAATACGCTCGAGAAAAAAAAAACTGATTACAGGTGATTAAGATCAAATAAGTTGTGCAATAAAGGTAATTACCAATGTTGTTGTTTGTCTAATTCTATTTCTTACAAGACAGGAATGCAATGTAACAGTGTCAGTTAGGAAACTGAAACCATGTTTGTGTTTGACATCCCCAGGTTTTCTGTCCCAACCCTATACTGAAGGGAATCATTAGGATTCAGTTAAGTGACAGAAACAAAAAACACGCCAATGTACAAACCAGCCTGTTAGTGAAAACAGGCATTATAGCACCAACTTGTGGCTGTCTTCTAAAATAGTGTTGATCTCTGTCTTATTTGTTATGCATGTCAATATGCCATCTATGTCATTCTGTGATTCCTCTGGAAGTTTGGGCCCCTCACATTTGCAGGAGCAGGAAAAGTATCAATCCTACAATTATGAAATATGTATACAGTTTCTAAAAATGTACAGCATGCTAAAATCCACTCTCAGTTCATGAATAGAGCCATAGTATATTCAGCTCTAAATGAGGAAAATTAAATCATATGCTTGTTTATGCCAAAAACAGCTTTATGTAAACAGCATAAACAGCAAAGTGCACCATTTTAATCACATAGTCATATATAAGACCTTTATAAACACATACGTAATTTACAAATATTATTAGTTTGTGCACTGACAACGCGTTTGACATTCAAAATGATAATACAGACATTACAAACCACTTTGGAATTTCTCACAAGCTTGTTAATTTGCATTAGATGGTCGTTAATTTCTAATTAACTTGTTCCTTAATTTGTGAGTAATTGCTCAATAAATCCCTTTGAAATTACATTTTCCCAGTCACGAGGTTGTGAGTCATCTCACTGTTTTGAGCCCAGTGAGTGGCTCATGTCATCTTTCTCAACAGTTATATAAGAATCATTTGTTAGTAATGTGGGCTTCTTGCTGAACAAATACAGGAACCTTAAACTAAAGCCACAGCTTCTACTGGAAGTTGCATAATGGGATATCTCTGCATAGAGCACAAACCTGTACCCACCACTATGGAAGAACACTTCCATCTGAGTGGCAAGCATGGCCATCTTTCCAAATTCAGGGTTTTAAATATCAGACATTACATAGACTATATGATCAATAGTTTCTACATGTAATGTATAATGGACAAATGGTGGTGGCAGATAAACACAGACATTTAGAGTAAGAAAATGGAACCAAATAAAACATCATTAATGACTTAGGGCTGTACACAGTAGGGGGGACAGAGCTTCCTAGAACAGTGAGACCCAGAAGGTGCTTGTTTGAAGAAATCCAGTTTTAACAAGAAGGAGAGCAAAGCACTGGCTCCCTGCCAACTTTGGGGCTCACATCAGAATGCAGGGAGAGAAATGTTCACTGATTTACACTCATAAGCCAAGAGTGTTGCAAGCCATGGCAGTTTTGACAATAAGCTGGATAAAATGGGAGTGCTTCTGTAGCCTTTTCGCATTAAATAAGATTACAACTATTGTTTTAAGACCCAGAGAAATATAAACATAAATGCAAAGATGGAATTCAACCAGTGAAAGAATTCTGTTTTTTTTTTCTAATGCTCATAGAGGACATACATAATTATACTAAGCTAAGAGCGGTAAGTCCATGGCACTAATTCAAAATTAAACCATAGAGTTGCGAGTAACAAAACATATCTAACAGCCAGAAACCCCACCTGTAGCCAAACGTAAAATCGGAAGCTACAACAAATCCAGAGCCCATTCCCTCTTAGTTAATTCAATAGAAATGCAAAACTGGAAATCTAAGAACCCTAGGAAACACAACACTATTCAAACCCTAACCCCAGTCTGAGCCCTAAATCAAATTCTAATAAAATATTTAGATTAATCTACAAAAATATTTCACAGAAACAACCTAAATATTACCACAACATTGTATATAACTCTATATCCTGTCAAGTTTGCTACAGGCTGGGTGCCAGTGCCAGGTGTTGTGAAGGCAGTGCTGTCCGCTCCCTGATTTACAAGCCTGTGGACTCTATCAGCAACATGACAAGGCAATTACAACAGCTGCCAGTGCCCGGCACATACTGCATCTCCTTGTCACTTGTGTTTATTTCTTTAGAGAAAACAGGAGGGAACAGATGTCTGCTGAGAGAAAAAAGGGTCACGACTCTCCGGTGTGTGTCCAGAATACATTCTGCGGGAATGCCTGAATTAAAACAAGTCAAGTGCTTAACTATGTCCAGCTATATATCTGTATATATATATATATATATAGATAGATAGATAGATAGATAGATAGATAGATAGATAGATAGATAGACAGATAGATAGATATACATACATATATTTAAAGAACATACTCTGTTTTACTCTGCCTATTTTTTACTTTTGTAAAGCTTTTATTAAGTAACAATAACAAGATATGTTATTACAATCACATTAAATTAAATTAAAACATTTATTTATCATACAGCACCTCTAGTGGCCAAAGACTAAAACTCTTTTTACTGAATGTATATATATTGAACTCTGCCTTTAGGTAATTATTGTGATTCTGTGATCTGAGCTTTGCCTGCCTTTTCCATAGCTGCTCCATAGGCCTGGCTCAGAACCGCGTGTCTGAATTCTGAACATCTGCTCGTTTTCTGCCAGTTCTGTCTAGAACAAAACAGGAAAATGTATTTCCTTCATGTTGCCTGCTTGTCTTTTTCCTGGCTCCTAACTTGGGTTGATTTGTACACAAAGGATAAACAACTCACAACACAGGAGTTACTGAAGCTCTCTGCTTTATTCATGTAATTGAAATGCCAGAATTACGCTCCCTCTTCCAACACTCTGATACTCTGTTAGTGAGGAGATTTACCAGATTTGTTTTTCTCCTTTTACATGAAACAGTGTTACATGTTTCAGATGGAATTTTGTTTTTTCGCTTATTTAAATTTGCAGTGACTTACTACAGTACTTGTGATTCTGTCTGGTGAGGTTCCACAATTCATTTTAAATACAGTACTGACACTCTAAAGATACTACATATTCAGACACCATTTTTGACTAATATATATATATATATATATATATATATATATAATGTACTAATTGGGTCAACGTGTTAGTCAAGAAAAGTTATGATAGGGTGATTGACTTTATTAGGACTCATGCACAAAATGTGTCAGCTTGTCCTGTTAGACATTAGGGTAAATGATGACAAAGCATTACCTAATGAAGACATGGTGGAGGTCTGGCCTGTCCCCCTGTGTGGGTGGTGAAGTCCAGTAGTGCTCCAGCTTCCTTGTCTATCCAGCTCCACAGGTCCACACCTATCAGCAGCCCCAGGTGGCTCTGGTCTCCAGCTCACAGCACTGCCCTACAGTATCTGAAACACAGTCAAGGGGTGTGAAGAGGGTTGCAGTAATATAGCCTGCCTCCAGGGGGAGCAACATTGCTATGGTTCCACAGTGTACTGAACACATAGGTTGAAGCCATTATTTCACGACTTGGGTGTGGACTTTTGTTTTGTTTTGGAAACAAAAAGGCTGTGTGTTGAGTGGGATTTATGCAATGCGCAACAATTATCAGATGTGGAAGAAAAGAAAAAGCGGACAATTTAAAATGTCTTTTTGCAGGCAGTAATCTGAACCTTTCTACTGAAACCCATACCAATATATCTTAGTTTAACAGTTCTGTTAAACTGGTGGGTTTTCATAGTCCTGGCACTGAGGTCTCTATGGTTTCAAAATCATCCATTGGAAATAAAGATGAACTAGAGAAATTATAGAATTATAGTTTGGACTATGTTCATTCTTCTTCAATATCCTAGGCATGTCCCTGCCTCCTGTAGCTCCCAGACACAGCCACAGAGCTCAGAATAAGCAAACCACACAAGCAATCCAATTTCTATTAATAATTGAATAGTAAGAACAAAACAACAGTTGTAAGGAACTTTATTTAAATACAAACTTCCACTTTCCTTTGCTACCTTTTCTTACTGAAGAGCACACATTTACTGTACCACACATAAGCACTGTAGTTTTTGAGTATTATGGGTAAATCTTTAAAATAAGGTAGCACATGAACCCTAACCAAAAACAAAGGCAAAAACAACTAAACATAACCCTAATACTGGTATACATGTGATTATGATCAGAACTCAGATGAAGTGCAAGACATATCCATGTGTTTATCCTGTGCTATTCATATATTAATTAATATTAATCACACCACCTTATTTTACACCGTGACCAAATTGGGTGTGTGTTGAAATGAAAGTGTGAAAGGGTTGCCTATTGTGTATGACTTTGTTTCTGTACAACAAAGCCAATTACATTCAAAATAACTGTCTATTTTCCAGGTTTAGCAGCACCAGAGAAATATAAAACCAATATTCTGGCCGGTGTTCATGCTTTATAACTTTGCATCTTTAAACAACTGGGTATAATAATACAGCAGCTTCACCTCTTCTGACAGATGTGACGGCTGTGATATGCAGGACACTGAACTAGGCTAGATCTCCAGCCTTTTTAAAGCTTAGAGATACACCTCTATAAATATACATGCACAGACTGAGGTTATTGTGGCAGTGCAATTCATTTTATTTTAGTGTGTGCTCTCAGTGTGAGTGCTGCTTCTCTATATAAGAATAGGAGAGGGGGGTGATCATTCTGGTACATTTACCTCTGTTTCACCTTTTGGTGTTTGATCAGCCCAGTTTGATCAGGTTCAATTATTTTTTCACATACAGTACTGTGCAAAAGTTTTAGGCAGTAAGAATGCTTTCAAAAATAGACATGTTAATAGATTGTATTTAACAATTAACTAAATACAAAGTGAACAGAAGAAACATCTACATCAAATCTATATGTGCTGTGACCACCCTTTGCCTTCAAAACAGCATCAATTCTTCTAGGTACACTTGCACAAAGTCAGGGATTTTGTAGGCATAAAGTCAGGTGTATGATTAAACAATTATTGCACAGTACTGTTTATTAAAGTTACCAGAGCTTTTCAACATTTGGCCTCTCAGATCACCAAAGATGATATTTTTGTAGATATATGGCTAAAAGTGCTATTGTAATTTCCCAGGGCTCTCTCAAACTACAATAACTTCTTTGAGTGATATTTTATTGTTACTTCCATTTACTGTGAAAATTGTAAGGTTTTTCAGACAATTCAGGGTTCATTTTTTAATTTAAACATCCAGATTTGCTACCTGACTGTTTCCATGTTAAATCTTATTACAGGTCAGTTATATTCTTTACTCACTAATACTTTGCTTTTCATTTACCCAAGATATATCCAAATATTTTTTGCATTTCACACAGACAGACAGCCAAGACCGTAATCAAACCCACGATTGTGGAGTTGTGAGGCAGCACAGCACTGTACTGATGAGTTATGAGGTAATAAGGAAAGATGAGGTAATCCTTGCTATACAATAGGGGTGGCCAACCCCATAGTGCTTTCTTGTTTTTGTTTTATCCACATCGTTAATTGCTTAGTTGAGCCAGTTTTAATGAAGTCTTAATTAGTCATAATATTCATGTGTTCAAGTATTCAGTGATTGGTGATTTAGAGAGCCCTGTAAAACCTGCAGAATTGCCTAATGATGGTATTGCCCTGAATAGGGTTGGCCACCCCTGATATAAAACCTGAAAAAGTAAGGGATGGTACATTTCCAAGATGTGTCTATTTTTTGTTGTATTGTTCGTATTGTGTTCTTGGTGGTGTTTTATCAGTAGGTCCAGTGTAATGTGGGGCTACAGAAAGCTGAAGTGTGTGGAGGGCCATTAAAAAACAACTTAAGCAATGCATTTAAAAATAAATAAATAAATAAATAAATAAATAAATAAATAAACCATAGATGTACCTTCATGAGAGTAAACAAGGATGGCTTATTGTTACCAGCATACACAGAAAAATACCTGGTATTTTCATTGTTAACTAATGTGTATTAGAACAAAAAATGGTGATTCCTCTTAGACACAAAACCACTGCAATAAATAGATACATAAAATAAATATAACTGGATGCTGTAGAGTTAAGACAAAAGTGTAATGAATCTGAATAATGTGAGCAGAGTTCCTCTAATTCTCAGGTTCATGCCAAGCAGTGTGTTTCACCCTGTAACCTAATACAGTCATCTGAGTGTCGCAGAGGAAACATACATTTATTCTGTTCTCTTATTTTCAGTTTCAGCAATGCTGCTGATTAGCATTACAGTACATAGTATACCCTTCAGGCTGCCATAGCCTCAACTATACACTTTTGTTCCACTTTCAATATTTGAAAAATGTTCATAGCCATTATACCTCGTAGATTCTGTTATCTCAAACCCGTGTGAGTTTTCAGTTGTGAAGTGGCTACCCTTTTTTTTTAGACTTTTCAGTGTGGTTCACCACAAAGAAGGAACTGCCTCATGCTGGGGCAATAGTGTTAATTCTCTTCACAAAATAAGGATAATAATTGCATGCTACAACATTATTTTAATTCTTTTTTTAAAATTAAAAACTATAACTACAAAAGTATTTGTTTTCAACTTTGAATGAAAACTTTCCAGCATTTTATAATGTGTGTGTGTGGTTAACAAAACATAATGTATTAATTCTAATAGACCTGGTCTTGTATCTGCATGTTATAAAGGGGTTATGATATAAAAACAGCTTAATTACTCTTGGGGCTCTTTGATCAATAATAATAATAATAATAATAATAATAATAATAATATATATGTAAGTATATATGTTACCTTCATCCTATCATGAACATGAACATACCTGTTATTATACTACAGCTACTGACCTACTTTAACACATACTACTTATATTCTATTAAATTATACTACTATTACTTTGATTACAAACTATCACTGACATTAATTTTATAGTACCATAAAATAATACTTATCCAATAATATACACTACCAGTCAAAATTTTAGACAACCTAAATTTTTCCAGTTTATATTGAAATGTATGCAGTTTAATGTCTCAATGAAATTCTGAAATGTGGGGGTGGGGGGATATTTGGTCTGAGTAGGAATACAAAATCTCACAAAATATTGACAAGTATGACATATTCTGGAACCAGACAGTCTACTGATCAAAACAGGACCATCCGTGTTTTGGTAGAAGCAACACAGACCCGTAGAGAGCTCAAAATGTCAAGATGGAAAACTCTGTTTACAGTGTACTAATACACAACGATTTTACATAATTGGATCTGAACTTCTCTGTGTTTGATACAACATTAAATAATATGATCGTTCTATATCGCTATATATCATTAGGTTGTTCTGAACAAAACAAGCCTATTTGCAAAGAAATAGGAAATTACCTAGTTATCTTGGGAAATCCTAATTCCTCAACCTTTCTTAAAGCCACATATATACACAGTCACTTAAAATGAAAGATGGCTCTTAAGGTTATCTATAAGCCTACCTTTACACCTTGTGTACATTTGACAATGCATGCACATCATTGTGCTGGGTCTAAACCTGCCTGCCTGTACAGACCATTTGATTTATTGTTTTACCCATTTACTTTTACATTGAACGGAAACTCAAGTTCAGTTTGGGACTTTTAAGAGAAAACCATCATTCCCTCAACTTCTCTTTAACAGTTTCAATTGTAGTTCAGAACTGTCCACACAAGTAGCAGAGAACATACCACCTACCAGGACGTCCATTACTGTAAGGGTGGCTAGAGGGCTGGAATTATTGTAAGGATGTATATAGAGACACTGAACTGTCACCTTTCTAATGTACAACCCACATACAGATGCTATAAGCCCATCATAATAATTCCTTCTTATAAACAGTCATATATTTTAAGCAATGATGAGCAGTCATGTATTTTAAAGCATTTATAATGGTGTATAGTAAATGACAATACCTTTCAATACAATGTCATTGCCTTGTCAGAATTTTTAGAAAACCTCCTGTCAGAGGGTAGACTCTGTTTTGCCATAATCAGAGTAAAGGGCTGTTTCAGTCATTCTTTACCTGAGACAAACTACAGTATTTTATGGTCTGTTTCCATTCTGGTGCCGATATTTGTGTTTCAATTTAGGTCGAAATGTCCATGGACATAATGTCACGACCATTTGTTATTACTCTTCTAAAGAAAACAAATGCTGTGGAATTTCCAAAGGAAGCCAGGCACTCGGATAGTGAGGACTAGACGGCAACAGATAAAACCTCCAGTCCCATCAGGAAAATTAAACTTGTATCTGGGTTAAACATCTCTGTTTTTTGTTGTTGTTATTCTCATTGTTGTTGTTCCTTTACTTATTTGTCTATTTCTTTGAAAAAGTATATACGTCTTTAAAAATAATACTGGTTAAAATAGGAAATGTATTCAAATATTTCATTTCCCAAAAATACAGAATTTGTAATGTGTACAGGAGTATGTGCAGTCTGTTCTCAGGATTATAATAAGCCATACTTCAAAACTGTTCTTATGCACAGCAGTTATAATTTCATTATGAACTACTATTAATTTATTCGGGTTCACAATAATACAGTTGTGACTAGTATATAAGACTGTCTTAACCATATGATGCAAGTGCATTTGTATGCATGGAAAGAGGAAAGTTGTTACTATTAGTGAAGAGAAGAAGCAAAAAAGCTCAAGCAGATTGACAGTGGTGCCCTTAAAGACAGAGTAGTTCAGGTGTCATGCCTTTTATTTGTTATTCAGTTCCATATCCTCAATCACATTTCTGCTTTACATGTGCATATGCTCCCTAAGGAGCACTGGTCTTGCACAGTACTTGCTTCCTACAAAACTGTCCTGTATCCCCTTTTCGGCTACTTGTGATTGATGTATACCAAAGGAAGTTATGCAATTATTATCAGAGTACTCATCTTACTTCATAATTCTACTATAGCAGCTATCAGTATATATATCAAATTAGTTACTTCGTTATTTATTTGACTAATGCATTTATTAAGGATCACTTGCGTACACAAACGCAATTGGAATAAACACCTGCAAGAGACTGTGAAACATAACATGATGCAAAATACATGCTGTGGTTTAGCAAACAAACTTACACGACATCGATACTCATACAGTTACACAGTTAAACAGTTACACGGTGTCGCAAGTTAGTTCAGGACTTCTGCAAATAAAGTGAAGGATTCAGTACAGTACAGAAATTGCTTTTGATTTTTTTCTATAGTTACATGAACAGCGCAAACTAAATTTAATCAGCAGTTGCTATCGGTTACAGCAGTTTATGCCACATGCAGGTTTGGTTGTGATCCTAGTGTGACTGATTAACACTATTCTGATCTGAATTGCTAAAGGGTGCATTTTCTACATATTTTTAACCTGTTAAATATATTTTTGCCTTTACAGTAAACCAGCCCCCATAACATAATGCATTTGTACTGTTTCGGTTCTCATATTTTTTTGCATTGTCTCTGTTCCTGGCTTCTCTGATGTTCCATTTTAACAGATTTCATCACTTTCTTACATCTTTGCAGTTGCTGACAGATATTTACTTCACAAAGTAGTTTCTGCCGGAAGCCCTTTATATCTCAAAGGATCCCACCTGATAATTTTCTCATATAATAAGTAGTACATTTTTTCAGTTTTGTCAGTTCAATTGCATTTGGCTGGAAGACAATGCCAGTACTGGATTAAAATAAGCTCAAATACTATGTGCTTCAGAAAAGGTTGATCTGAAAGGCAATTTTCACACCTCCCAACACCAAAATGATCACTCTTCTTGCAGGCCACCTGTTCTTACAAGTCATCTGATACAATTTTAGACCACTCAGAAAAATCCAAAAATAATAGGCCACAGAAGACATTCAAAACTGATAAAAGGTATGAAATATTAGAGCTATCTCCATTTCCTGTTCATATGCACATTCATTGCTGTCATATTTGTAATACATGCTGGTTAGAGTTTACCATCAGGTAAATTGTTTTTTTAATGTGTCAATGAACACGAAGAAATTTCAGTATTTCTGACATGGAAGCGAACAAACACAGACTCCAACTTGGATTTCTTTATATCCACTGTACTCTTCAACAATAAACACCAAGATACAAGTCATTCTGGAATTACATTTTGGATAAATTAACCAGTCCAATACACATGGAGTGGCCTTTAAACTATTACAGAACAGTGGAAATATGTTAAATATGTTAAACTATGTTTAACATGTTACACTTGCTCATTTCAGGAACTCTTCTGAAAGTGTTCTTGGCTTAATGTTTAAAGGTTACTTTCCTTTCAAGGGTTAAGTAAACAAGTGACAAGTGCAAACCCGTGCAGGATTAAATAAATATAACCTGACTCAGTCTTTCTGATCTTCACATCTTTTATTTTCAGAAAAACTGCTCTGTGTCTGCAATGTTTGGGGTCATGCAACTAAATAACTATTAAAAAACATTGCTATATCATACATACTTGTAAAGTTTGATCACCTGTAAAACATGTTTGCTATGTAATAAACTTTCAATATAATTAATAGTTACAAATGTGCTCGCTCTGATCTTGGCACCATTGTTCACCTATTCACTGAAGTAATATTTGCAGCCTTCACATGTACATACATTGCACTACGCTTGTGGTGACGTCATTTTAATATAAGATCCAGTGTAGCGAGGTCTTCATTGGATACCTGGCCAACTGCGACGGTGATGGTATATGTGCTTGATTTGAATTGGGTTGAAGGGTGGTTATGGCTTTTACACTTTCTGTGTCAATCCCATGCTCAGAGCTGTACAGCTGATGGACAGTCCTTGTCTCTATATGTTGCTATAGACTTTCGCCTTATAAGGTCGGAAGCTCATCTGCTTGTGTTGAGCTGTTGTTTCCCAGAAGTGCACAAAGCCTGTGATGACAGCAGCACCAGGCCCTCCAGTCCCCACAATTGCTGCTGCCAGTCCGTGTGCTGCTCATACACAACTTTATGGCTCATAACAGCACAATATGTACAGTAATACAGGGCAATATCCAGTCTGCCTGCTCGGAAGATTAGCCTCCATCTAAGAGAAACAGCTGTCTGCTCAGCTAGAGGACTTCACCGGAAACTAAACTTTTTTTTTTTCTTTCTGAACTTGTTTCGCAGCCGAGTCAAAAGAGGAAAAAGAAGAGAAGAAAACCCTCCGCGTCCAAACTTTGGCAGTTCCTGATTCCCCCCTCCCTTCTCGTCATGGTAGATATGAGAAAGTGGACGGCCAAAAGAAGAGGAATATTTCTTATTTTCTGAGATATTAAACCGGCTGGTATTCGGCTGCTTTTCCTGCAGACATAGCGGACCTCAGCTCCTTCTTATTGATCATGGAAGATGTGAGTATACTGGCTGCCCTGGTCTGAGGGAGGGCTGCTGCGAGTTTGCACATTTCTGCTGAGTTTAGGAGCGAAATAAAGCGATAAAGACCTGTTTGCTGCCAAAAAATCAATCTAGGCCACGCTTAGTGTTACACAGGGCTGTGAAAATATATGAACTCTATCTGTGCCTTTTTAATAAGAGGATTAGCGCTTCAGCAAATCGCAACGGGTGGGCAGTGCAGATTGTGCATCCCTTGCTCTATATTTTTATTGAAGTCACTAAGTGTAAAACTAGATAGACAAGGAGTTGTTTTTCTCCAGTTTGGGTAAACGTATTTAATGTAGTAATGCAGCAGACACGAATAGATAAGTGAGTGATGAACGCCTATCTGCCCGTCTGTGTACTTCATTTCTTTATTTATGCATATATTTCACTTTGAAAACTTGATGATGTGTTGTTCAGCTTGGACACAATCTGCTTTGAGATTTGCTATATCAAATGAGTAAACTGAACAAAATTTGAATGTATGTGTTTTTCTGTGTACAGTCATGTGTTTATGTATGTCCACAGTTTAGTTTACTGGTGGAGAAGCGTGGTGTAGGACCATTTGTGTTTAGTCATGTCAGACACAGCTGTCACTCACACCAGGCTGTCAAGCACCTGTCAACCTGACACACTTCAGCCTGCAGAGCTGTGGCAGATTATAAAGCCTGTATAGCACCACCACTGTGGCCATTGACAGACATGGAGGCAAAACAGGGAGGGGCAGCACATATGTTACACTTTATACTGTGCAAAAATCAGCCCCTACCCTGAGAGAAGTTGCTCACGGAAATGTTCTTATAAAATGAGTCAGTCGTGGCCATTGGAGAAATAATGATTGATCACTGCACCCTACCTGGCAAACAAAGAGGGGCCTGACTTCAAAATCATTCTGAATGTATTTATTGAATTATATTATTGTAACTAGGTGTGTATTATCATAGCTATTTATTAATAAAAGTTAATAATAAAAATGAGGAAGTGGCCTTATTTACTCAGTATAATCTTACCTACTTTGCAAAATCACTTCCATTGCGATATCTGGATTTTTGCAATTTAAAGGCATTTTCAGATGACAGCATTGTCTGTGCTCAGCAGACAAGTGCTTATTGTGCCACAAAAACACCAAGAATTGCAATCTTGAGGACTATATCAATGACATTGTTTCCCATTTGAAGACTCCGCTGAACATCATACTTAATACAGAAGCAGATGGAGATAGCATACTGAATTGTACACCAGTATACAGAAGTATGTGAAATTGAACAGCAGGTGCCTGCTTTGTTTTCACAGTTCTGGCTGTTATATTTTACACCATATTTCAGATCATATCTTTAACAACTAGAGCTGTGACATTTTCTGAAGGTATAAGTAAGCTTTTACCTACCCAATAATTGAATGAAAATGAAACTCTGAAATAGTTAGACAAGGACCTAATAGACAAGGAACAGCTGCTTGTGATGCAGTATATTTTAGATGTGGGCCTTATAGCGTGGGTGGGGTTTATTTACTGTGAAGATTTTGCTAAATGGCAACACCCACATTCTGGCAGCCCACCCTCCTGTCACTGCCAGCTGTTTTAGTGGTGTGTGTGAACCATCAATAACACCCTGCTCTTCACGTTCGGTCTTGGCCTCTGATCGTGGGCTCTCGGTCTTTCCCTGCACTGCTTTCAGAAGTTCTCTGCAGCTCTGGACTGCACATCGAATACTCCCACTTTACTATGAAAGGGGAAGCAAATGTAAATTGGCAAAAAAAAAGAAAAAAGATTGTCTTCAAAAAGGACAATATACTGCATGCACTTCCCTCTGATGTTATCTTTGTATGGGCCAGCTGATTTACTACCTTTTTATTATAGTCATTTACATAAGCGCAGTGAAATATGGCATTGTAGATCAATGGGCACATTTGAAGGGATGTACCCTTTCTAAAACAATTGTGCTGCTTTTAAACTTCATGCCACTGGTGCAGAGCCCTTGGTATACAATAGATTTTATACCACTATTCCAATTAAATTTGGCGAGCAGTGTTTTTATAACTTTTTTAACCGTGCCTAGGGGTGGGCTCACACTGCTCTGACACTTCCTCTCCTATTGTATTTATTTTTAAACCTCAGCACCTCTTTTATTCGCCCATAGTCTGGGCAGCACACACAACGTGGCCGTTCTTTCCTCTGCCCTGATAAGTAGCCCAGTGAAAACAAAATCATGTGAAGTAAATTGATTTAAATTTAGTTTTAGAGCAAGGTTAAAAAGGCAGGGAAGGTCAGCACACAGAAAACGTTAAATGTATCACAGATGCAACTTGGCTTTCTTGGCAGTATGTTTTATAGGGAACACATGTTAACTAAGGTGTGTCTCATTCTGTGTTGGTCAGAAATTGCTTAACATATTTGTTCTCTGTACAGTCTGTTTTCTGAGTGTTAATAACCAGAATGAATCTGCATATCATGAAAACAGGATGCACAAATTATATGGAATGAAGATACAATTAATGCATTTATTAATTAATTCTGCGTTTTTTCTAAATTAATACATACATTACTATGAATTCGTTCAAAATACTAAAGAGAATTAGTATGAGCGAACAAAAGGTGTCAGGATCCGTTTTGTCTAGTGGTTAATGGTCACTATGCACTTCACGCATCTGACTATGTACACTGTATCCATTCTGCTACTCTGTGTATGAAGGTTTTTCGCATGTGTTCGGTTGTGTAGGCCGGTTCCAATCTGTCAGCTATGAAAATGCAGAAATATTTTATTAAGACCACAGCAATATAAAATCAAAATCAATGTAACCATCATTAAATACAAAACGTAATGATGTAAATCATTTAGGTCCTTTTTGCAGCTTTGTAAAGTAAACCTTGATGTATTGCACGCTGCGGATTGACTTAGCAAGACTGCTTTTCACTGTGACATTTTTTAAGACCATTAGATGAAGCCTATTTTCCTAATGCGGAATATGAATGCATTTATGAATGTCCTTTTTTTTTCATATAGTCTAAACTTTAATTAAATAATTTGATCCAGTGAGGTTCCATGCTGTAAAGGCTGCTCTGAACTGTTTGGGAATATAATTTTGCCCACCACACCCACACAACGTCTGGATTAATATTTTAACCATGTACTCTTCCCATAGGCTGAAACATTTTCAATCTCGGTATGCTGGCATGCAAGAAAAACAAACCTCACTCACTGTCTTTCCTCTCTGCATTAGTGACACCCTTACATGGCAGTCGCTTGTGACTTGTATCCAAACAGTTTCTGGACAGTCTCCATATGACAAGAATGCGTGATTTAGCTGCAGTATAAGAGTGCTACTATTTTCTATTCTGAGCACTTCTCTTCAATGTCTACAGACACCAGCACAGAAGCGGTCTAAATGCTATGAAGCCCAGTGAAAGTGGAAAAACAGCTAGCTAACCCTTAAACATATCCTGTGGAATTTCCTTGTATAGTTAAAGCAATGCTGGGATTTCGGCCAAATATCTTAAGGTATCTTTTTTTTTTTGCTTTTCAAAAAGAAAGACTATCACTGGTACACAATGGAACCAATAATGGTGCTTTCATTCGCTTTAATTCTATCTCCGGACGAATGCAGTTTCTGCACGTTGCCTCCCCATTCTGAATCTTTTTAAATCTTTTTGTATTCCAATCTCGATTCTTTGTGCAGCTGTATCTCAGGGCTTTTCTAACATATTCTTTTGTGACCTTTGAGCAGCACAACCCCCTTGATGCAGAAGAGATGACCCATATTACACATATTATGAGAGTGTGGGCTACAAAAGCAGACTAAACAGTAGAATCGTTTCCAGAGTCCTACAGGAAGTGAGGGACACCTTCTAACCACACAAACAGCTGTGTTTTAATAGCCTTACCAGTGTATTTTGCATCAGTTCACTCAATTTTGAAAAGTGATCCATACTTATATATTTTATGTAAGTGTATATTAATCCTAACAAAAGGGACAAGGGTGCAAACCAAGGAGCACGGACGGTTGCAATAATGCACAGTTTAGGGGAAAATCACCAGACTACATGATCTGAGACAGTACTGCTACAGTACTTCTGACAGTTTGCTAGTGAGACAGAAATGTCATGTCAGATGTTGCCAAGTCCTGATTATGTGTGGGTTTCTGGGCGAGTCATTGATTAGTCTCTGCTGTCGTCCCCCCATGTGTTTCAGGGTGTGAAGGAGGAGACAGCACAGCCTAAAGCAGCTAAGCTTCCGGGGAAGGCTGGCTGGGTGAAGAAATCATCTGGAAAGATCCTGGGAACATACAAGGATCGTTACATTCATCTGGACAAGACAGTGATACTGGTCTATGAAAATGAGGTAAATTAAGCAATGTGTGGCATCTCACATGCATGAATGATGTAAGGTTATCAAAAACAATGCCTATACAACAAATAAAAGCTGAATTGGTAAATGTGCCAACCGCATACCAACACTTTTCTGTCTGGTATCTGATATGGTTTGTGTGGAGATGATGATTAGCTCCACTATTGATAATGAATCCATTTAAAATTAATATATCTGCAGTTTTCTTGGGAGTCTGTAATATGCTAGATAGTTTGAATCCCACATACAATCTGTATATTTGATACAGTGTCACCATTAAGGTCCCAAGCAACTAGCTGTGCAAGGGTGGGGTTAGCGATTAAATATTGAAGAGACATGTACTTATTAGAATGTGGAATATGTGTCCATGTCCATGCTTCTGCATGTGTTTGAAGTCCATCTTTTTTGTACTTTGAGTTTACTCTTTTGAAGTAATTTTGGAAACCTGTAATTTGTGGTAAAATCTATATTAAGACCTTGATCTTGGTAGACTGAGAGTCATTATTACTCTGCTCTCTTACGACCTCTCTTTAAAACAGGTTTAAAACAGGACCTTTACAAAGGCAGGGGAGTGATACAAAACCAGCCACTCTCCGTGCAGATATGTAGTGTTAAATGGTGTCCAGAAACACCATCTCGTTGGCTGGAACTTTTCCAGACATTTTCCAAGAGTGATAACCATACTATGAAAAATTGTGAGGCAAACAAGGGAAGAAATAGGTCATCTTCCTCATGTAAGATGTTGAATTTGGTCTCTTATAGGAACTACAGAATGTCATAGAAAAAGTGGAGCTGGAAAACTACGATAAATGTCATGAATTACGGAGTCCATTTAAGAAGAATCGTTTGGTCTTAATCCGTGCCCCCAAGTCAAAGGTAAGCCTTCCCTCTCCTTGGCTGTGGACCGGCCAGCTCACTGGTTCCTTGAAAGCATTGCATTTTGGCGTTGCTGTGTTTGGACTCTGTGGAGATGTAAGTCCAATAAGCATGTGTAAACAACCATTTTAAGATGATAAAAAGGATGCAGCAAACAATGACATCGTAAGAATTTCCCAGGTATCAAGCTTAAGACCGCTCACTCGTAACTAGGTGAAGCCCTACACTGTGTAATATTCTGCACAAAAAAACTAAAAACTATTGCCTCCACACTAGCATTGCATTTGAACAATTGGAGTTAAAGTACAGCACAATGAAGGAACATTTCTTGAGATGAAAGAAAAATGCAGTTCACAAGGGGTCAGTGAATCCTTAATTTAAACACCAAGAACAGAAATACATCAGACAGTAGATACCGAAAAACTGCCCTTGCATAAAGTAATACAAAAAAGAATCCCAAGCAGAATCTTTCGCCTGATCCTGACGCCTGGTCTCTGCGGAGTGTTTCTTTTCCCTCAGTTTACTTCTGGTTGTGGCAGAGCATCCGCTTGCCAAGTCACAAGCATTTCCTCAGGTCACTGAAACCCTCCAGTGGGCATCCAAGGCCATCTCTCATCACTACTGTCACACACCTGGACTCGGTCATTTCCATGGGAAGGTTTTTGCTTTTGCCCCCAAGTTACCAGCTTCACATACTTTGGAATGCTTGAATGTGGGACTGAGTATGGAAATATTTGTGGTCTTCTCAAAACAGCCACAGACCAGCATTTAGGTCCTTCATGGCTGTGCATTGAAATGAGGTGGAGGCAGTGAAACAAAGTTTATCAAGCACAGATTCTTTAAACTGTCATTCAGTCGTAGTAGAAACAGAAGCTAAGGAATAGGAATGATGTTATTTGCTGAGCACTGATAATACTAATGAGAAAAATGAAATGCCATTTTCTGGTGTTTTGGTGAGGATGTCAAAGTCACTGCATGCCGCTGATGGTGAGTGCCCGTGACTGCCTGGAAAAGCCTTCAGCTCTTGTCGTCTATCAGCTCTTGTGATCCGAGTTAATTGGCTGTCTAGTTCAGACTTAAGTGAGGCATTCTGGTCTATTATAGATTTTCTTTTCAATAATATTATGTGTAACACAAACTGAGTTACTTTATTTCAGATGAAGTGTGTGTGTACGAAGTAACTACTAGCGTACTTTACTATCTATCGGTAATTACGCTTGCTTAGGCTCGCTGCATGCAGAATTGTGATAACTATTACACTGGATACCAACTGGGTTCTGGGTAAGGGGTCTGCTAAGAAATAGATTCTATTTTAAAATAAAAAATAATCATATTTATTATAAATCACATATGAGAAACCTGCTAATCTCAGAGCACCATTTCAAATTCCTATACTTTTTATCTTGTGTATAAATGCACGGGATAACATCTCTTACACATTAAGAGACCCCATTCACACGACCTATTAACTTACATAATAAATTCCATATCTTTGGAACCTAATTTGTGGGCAAGAACAACACTCTTTTTCTCTGTCAAGCAAGGTTCTTAAAGCTCTGTGTTTTTAAGTAGTGTGGCCAGGTTAAAATGACAATAATTTACCCAATTGCAGCTCACCTCACTACACAGCTGGAGTTCTCTCTCCTTCCAATCAGAAGAGCCTTCCAGTTCTCTCAGATATACTAGCCATTCACAGTTGGAGAGGAAGTAAATAAAATACACCTCAGGCACTGATGGTTTTAACACCAAAAGATTGGTAGCAGATTGTGACTTGGAAATCAGGCTGTCTGACAACACCTGTTGTGTGAGACCAAGAGCAGAAAAGGCTTCTGGGAATTATTCAGTTAAATAGGCATTATGCATATATTAGTATCATTAATATTAATATATTGGTATATTGGTTGAGGTCCCTCAGCCTGTGTTTGTTGTTTCTGTTATTGTAAATAAAATATACAAATATTCCACTTTTTTTTTGCCCCTGTCTGGTCTGATTTGTAAAAGGCTGCTTGGCACACAGAAACACAGTAGCACAAGTCTGGGTTTAGTTGGTTGAGTGGGCATTGTGCCCTAACTCCAAATTGCTGGCAACCCCCCCTGCTGGCATCAAATAGTAGTTCATGTTCACTGCTCAGTCAAGCTGCACACTGTCTTGGAGAGAACCAGTAGACAGAGACAGCTCGCTGTGTGTTTGATTGTGGAAAGCAAAACTAAATTGAAGGATGAAACCATGCATCATTTTCTTTCAAATCCATGATGGATAACAAGATTGAGTTCAGCAAAGAGCACCTCATACCATTTGACCATGCCATGAAAAGTTTTCCTTCATTGCTTTCCATCCCTGAGAGATTTATTTTTGGTGTAGAAAGAAAGGTCATATCTGCATACACAAAACCGGATGTTTTTATTGTAGACAGAAGACAGAAACATTTTATGAAGCCATATTTGGAGTTTTGCTAAGGAAATAACAATCTGTATAAACCCTGTTATAAACAACCTATTTCTTTTAAGATTATTTGACTCTGAAATCCTCTTTATGCCTCACAGCACACAGCCAGTGTTTTCACCAAACTTAAACATAGTGGAAAACTAGGCAAAGCACAAGAAAAACTACCTAAGTCTTAAAAAATGCGGTATTACTAACAGATGACGAGACAGTGAAATTGGCAGACATCTCTGACCTCAGCAGATGTCAGGAGAGCTTTACATGAGTCTTCCTTCAAAGCAAACAGCTGAAAATTGTAGATCTTAGTATGTCATTTTTTCCTCCCTCTGTAAATCAGTGAACAGGCCCGAAGAGTCCAACAGGGGTGTGGATCTGAAGGGTTAAGCAATGCATGAACTAAACAGTTAAAAATATTTGAAAAGCTGAAGTAATGCAACAGTAAAAAGCAAAAAATATTCCTGCTGTTCACGTTTCCATTTTGAGACTTTTGTGCAGTTATAAACTATTGCTACATTACACCTACAGTCACCTTCGGACAGCCGATAAAGCACTACATCTAACTTACAACTTTCAAGTGAAGTTCATTCGTTTTCGGTGTATATAATTGTGACTTCAACTGCCCCTAACAATGACTACATCATTCATATTGTTTGTTTTCCAAGCCAGAGCCAGAGAAAAAAGCTTAATATACAGGCGCCACAATGAGGAACACACACAGGACCTAGAGTGAGAGTGACACAGACCGATCAACACAGCCGAACAATAGATTACATAAACACTTACACAAAATAATAAACTTGCAAAGTAAATCCAAACAGGATGACTTCATTTATGTGATGTGAGTCTATAGTTCAGTAGTCAGTAATCCCAAGAGGAAATGTAAAGTTTAAGGGGGAATAAAAGTCTAATGTAACCTCACATATATAATTTATTTGTTTCAATACATATATTAAACTGTTACATTACTGATATTTTCCCGAGAGAGGACTTCATAGAAATGCTGAGATCACAGGATGCAAGTCATTATTTTTTTAATTTTGCATTGTTTCCTGTCGGGGATTTTGTTGAACATATATTTTCTTATCTTCATTGCTTTTTGTATATTAAGCAGTTTGGTCTACCAGCTCTGCGAAAGCATTTCATAGCCAAGAGAAGGGGGTTTGGGTTTCTGCCAACTGAGGACTCAGTGTTTGATTGTGGTTTGGTGACTGGAATGCCTTGGATCACAGTGAAGGCTAAGCTAAGGTTTTGATTCAGTTGAATGTTTGCAAAGTTTTGTTTTCGTTAATCTAAACCAAAAGGTAAATATTATAAAGGTGTCAGGAAAAAATGCAGCTGTAATCACAGGCTGCTCAGATGTTTCCCAGACGTCAATAAATATGACCACTAGTGTACTGTTTACTGGCCAGTTAAGTAGACAGTCAATTTATAAAACTTTGCAACTGATACATTTTGAGCTGATGTACATAATTCATAAAGCAGTTAGCTAGCCATCTGTCACTATATATAGCAAAGTATGACAAGTTTCATGATTCATGGTTTGTTTGATCTTTAAAAAGAGGTCACGCAATGTTGATATTGTGTATTTAAGCTCAGCCTTTATCACCTAATGACTTATTCATATTAATAAAACAGCGGCCTTACCCGAGATGTACTTACCTACTGGGTTCTCGGGCAAGAAAGTGTCTGTGCAGGGAGGATTCGGTGAAGTCCAGCAGAGTGTACCAACACAGATGTAATAGAGACTATGCTTGGCTGCCACACAATGTTCTCCCTGGCAACCTCTCAACCCAAGCGTAAAGGATTGGCTACTTTTGGGTGCAACACATTTAAAAGTAACAAAGGCTTTTTCAGTCCCAAAGACATCTGCCTGATGTGAGCCCCATTTTTCTCCCAGCTCAGCCCTGACAAATCTGATTTACTGCAGAGGGGTTTTAATGAATTCATTAGGGTCTGCTAGTGGTACTTGTTTCTTAGGGGATTTATCGCTTTCTTCACACAAAGATATATATGTATACCTATATCACTATGATTACACATAGATGGTTTGTGTTTCCGGGCATTGCATGTTGGGAAAAGAAGGCATAACTATATTTAGCAAGGCACTGCTGTTTAAGTCTGTGCTACCACATATTATTAAGCCTGTTGTGGTGAACGGATGCTTAGATGTGGTGGTACAACAAGTTTACTTGGAAAAACTGCAGCTCTAACAATTGTGTCAATGGGGTTTCCAGGTGCATGATGTGAAATTCCAGGCTCAAAGTCCAGAAGAGAGAGAAGCTTGGATCAAAGCCCTAAGCGATGGCATCAACAGAGCTAAAAATAAGGTCTTTGATGAGGTAAAGTTCTGCCCTTTTTTGGAGCATTTTCCACCAAAATGTGGCCTTTTCCACAAAGCCAGGGTTAAATGACTCAATTGTGGCATCCTTGGTGAAACTAAGCTAACAGTCAGAGAGACATTTCACGTACTTGACAAGTTAGAAGTTAAGGGTTGCATGGGAGATGTAAGGAAGTGGGGATTTTGTTTCTATTTTTATTTAATAAAACCACTATTGACCAACACAAACTAGTGGTTTACTCAGAAAAGTCTTGCTCTGTGTTTTGTATGCAAGATGAGTACATGGCTTTAATTTCTTTCCCAGATCAAAGTTGATGAGAGTTGTTCTTTAGAACATGTCACACGCACAAGGCCAAAAGGGAATCAGGGACGAAGGCCACCCACCAGAGTGCATATGAAGGAGGTATGTGTATGTTTTAGCAAATTCTACATGAAAGTGAAAATGAAATTACATTATAGAAGCAAGAGATGCATCTTTACATTTGCCTACTGTTGAAGAGACACTCCAGTATGGTGGTCACTGCAGGTCTGTGTGGTTCTTCATTGGTCTGCCTGAATCAGATCAAGATAACTTAGTCATAGAAGAGAGTATTTCCTCTGCTTTAAATGTATGTGTCTGCTAGTTTGTTCTTTCTTTATTAAAATGTGTTATATGGATAGACTTGTGAATAGGGCTACATATTTTATTCATGAATTGGTAATGAGATATGCAGTTACTAGAAGGGGAAGTGGCACAGAAACAAAATATATTACAAGAGTGAGAAGTTCTGCTTTGCAGGGTTTTACCTTAAACAAATATTAATATTTTTTCCCTTCATTTTTCAGGTTGCTAATGTTTCGTCAGATGGCAATTTAAGATTGGATCTTGATGCTGTTGACAACACTCCCAATGGAAACCACCCTGTTTTTACTGATATAGATGATACTAAAGAAGCTGTGAAGCCACCCATGCCACCTTGTAAACCAAGTGGCACCCTTCAGGAGACCTCTAATGGGGAACCCTCTCCTGAGAAGAAGGTCCTCAAGCCCCCAATGCCTCCTTCGAAAGTAAACAAACCCACTGTGCAAGCTGAGGAAGCAGAATCGAACGAGACCCCTGCTGCTGACGGCACTGCTGAACTTGTGGCCCCTCCGACACCTCCAACCAAACCTAACAACACTTCAGAAGACACTGCCAACAAACCAACCCCTCCTGCACCATCTCCTCCCAGCAAGGAGCTCAAACCACCAATGCCACCATCTAAGGACAAGAAACCCTCGGCTACAGCAAAGGAGGAGTATATAGAAGTTTCTCCAGAGGCTAAGGAGAAGGATGAGAAGAGCCCTGAGGGTGAGGAACAGCCAAAGGCCTCCATGCCAAGCGAAAAATCGGATGAAACTGTGGACAAACATATTGCTCCACCCTCTCCACCAAGTAAGGACCTTAAGCCCCCAGATATTAAGCCTGTTTCTCCAGCAACTGAGCCAGAGGAGTCAGCAGAAGCCCCTGCCACCCAGGAAGTACCCTCTCCTACTGAACCACAGGAACAGCCTAGCCCTATCCCCACCCAAGTGGAGACGAAGGACAGCCCTGCACCTGAGCTGAGCACAGAAATGCCCTCCCCTGAACCCATAGAGCCTTCTTCAGAGCCTCTGAAAAAGAGTCCTGGCCCTCCTGCTCTGAAAAAGAAGCCACTGATGCCCCCTGTTAAGGAAAAAGTCCAAGATCAACCACAAGATGTTGATATTCTCCCAGAAAGAAAGGAAGATGTACCTTGTGAAGAGAATGTTTCTGCTTTCCAACAGAGTGTTCCAGAGGCTCAGACTCCACCTGAACCTAACCAAGATGTTCCTCTGTCTCACAAACCCAGCCAGGAGAACTTGGCTGCTCCATCTCCTAGCATTGTGATAAGCAGCCCTGATATTTCTGCTGAGCAAAGAGAACATGAAGGGGATAAGTTGAGTGATAGCGCCCAGAACAGTCACTCGGAGGATGAATCAGAAGTTGACAACATTAGAGCATCAACCACAGCGCTCAGTGGCAGCAGGGCGAACTTAGACATTGACATTGACGATGGGGGAGTCTCGGACATGCTTTTTCAGAATAAGGAAGAGGAGAAATCAAAGGACAGACCTCCCCTTCAGGACACAAATTCAATGGCTTTACACTGCATGAAGGCAGTCCCCCCTCCTGTGCCACTGAAAAGCACGTCAAAGGGGAAATTTGCCTCAATGGGAGATCTGTTGTCAGAGCCGACAGGGCCGACAGTGCAGAGGCAAGAAGAGACAATAAAGACACCTGATGTAAATTCCACAAGCAATTACATGGCCAAGCTCCATGGCAAAGTAACCTGGGAGCTGGAGAATACAGAAAAGCTTCTTCAGAAACTGTCCCAGGATGAGAATGAAACAGCCAAGGCAACGCAAGAAGCAACAGCAGACGGACAGTCAGACCTGTCTGCAGAGGAGATACTAAGCAAGGCAGTGGAAAAGCTCAAGAAAGCAGATGAGTTTTTGAAAGAAGTTCAGAGTCTTAAAGAATCTAATATCCCAAAACATAATTCCAGGAGAAAAAGCTGTTGACTACAGACAATACAAACAGCATAAATCAGTCTTTTCCTTGTTGATTGACCGTTTTTATTTTCTTATATGGCCCATCAAGTATGTGTCTTGTACACACAAAAAAAGGTTAATTATATGAAAGTGATTACTAATATCTATCTATCTGTATATGTATATGTATATATATATATATATATATAGATAGATAGATATAGATATATAGATAGAGAGCGATAAGATTTACAGCTTCTCTTTTCTATGTCAGTCCTGCAAAGTTTATGATTTCACCTTCCCATGTTCTATGTCTTCTACGAATGTCTTCTAGGTCTTTTTTCAACTTGTGGTATCCATTCAATAGCTTCCTTAGTCCATCTTTGAACTGTTCTTCTTGTTATATGTCGACTCAAGCCCATTGCCATTTTAACATTTTCACTCTTTCAATTATGTCACATTTTTTAGTTTGTTCTCGGATCCCTTCATTTATTTTTCTATCTTGTTATTCCAAACATACATCTTTCTATGCTTCTTTGTGTTGTCCACAGTTTCTGTATCATTTTTGCAGGTTTCATAGCCATAAGTGAGCACTGGTAGTATGCATTGATCAAATACCTTTCTCTTCAGGCAAATGGGTAGATATCCATTCAAAAGCATGCCGTTTCTTCTAAATGCACTGCATTTTACTCTTCGTTTGATGTCTTCCACAATATCTCAGTCTGCGTTGATTTGTTGTTATATATACAGTACTGTGCAAAAGTTTTAGGCAGGTGTGAAAAAATGCTGTAAAGTAAGAATGGTTTCAAAAATAGACATGTTAATAGATTATATTTATCAATTAACTAAATGCAAAGTGAGTGAACAGAAGAAAAATCTACATCAAGTCAATATTTGGTGTGACCACCCTTCGCATCAATTCTTCTAGGTACACTTGCACACAGTTTTTGAAGGAACTCGGCAGGTAGGTTGGCCCAAACATCAACTAACCACAGTTCTTCTGTGGATTTAGGCAGCCTCAGTTGCTTCTCTCTTCATGTAATCCCAGACAGACTCGATGATGTTGAGATCAGGGCTCTGTGGGGGCCATACCATCACTTCCAGGACTCCTTGTTCTTCTTTACGCTGAAGATATTCCTTGATGACTGTCGCTGTATGTTTGGAGTCATTGTCATGCTGCAGAATATGGGGCCAATCAGATGCCTCCCTGATGGTATTGCACTTCTGACCAGACTTCTCCGGACAGTAGATGGGTGTACCAGGGTCCCACTGTTTTCTGCCAATTCTGAGCTGATGGCACTGCTGGACATCTGCCGATCGCGAAGGGAAGTAAGCATGATGTGTCTTTCATCTGCTGCAGTAAGTTTCCTTGGCCGACCACTGCGTCTATGGTCCTCAACGTTGCTCGTTTCGTTGTGCTTCTTCTAAAGAGCTTGGACAGCACATCTGGAAACCTCTGTCTGCCTTGAAATGTCTGCCTGGGAGAGACCTTGCTGATGCGGTATAACTACCTTGTGTCTTGTTGCTGTGCTCAGTCTTGCCATGGTGTATGACTTTTGACAGTAAACTGTCTTCAGCAGCCTCACCTTGTTAGCTGAGTTTGGCTGTTCCTCACCCAGTTTTATTCCTCCTACACAGCTGTTTCTGTTTCAGTTAATGATTGTGTTTCAACCTACATATTGAATTGATATCATTAGCACCTGCTTGGTATAATTGTTTAATGATACACCTGACTATATGCCTACAAAATCCCTGACTTTGTGCAAGTGTATCTAGAAGAATTGATGCTGTTTTGAAGGCAAAGGGTGGTCACACCAAATATGGATTTGATTTAGATTTTTCTTCTGTTCACTCACTTTGCATTTAGTTAATTGATAAATATAATAGTCTATTTTTGAAAGCATTCTTACTTTACAGCATTTTTTCACACCTGCCTAAACCTTTTGCACAGTAATATATATATATATATATATATATATATATATACATACATAGATATATACACAAACATAGATAGATACACAACTATTGTTTACTGCAAATATGCACACTGAATAATTAAAAAAATCTGGGTTTTCCAGTCTTATTTCTATTATAATTTTAATATGGTATGTTAATATACCAGTGACTTAAATCCATAAGCAAATTACAACTGCATACAAAAATACTTGAAACTAAGGTTTTCCTGTTCAGCATTGAGTCAAACTGACGTGGGGTCCAAACCTACAAAACAGAAATTGAAAGTACCATATACAGTGGGCAGTTTGGTCAACCATAAATCTATTGTTACTAATCCATGACTGATGCATTTATTTTCTTTAAATGTTACTTTTTGTATATTTACAACACAATGTTTTCGTGTGAAACAGAAAAGAGATCAATGGCACTTAATATATATATATATATTAAATAAATGAAAAAGGCTACATTTAGAAATATATAAACAAAAATCCATCATATTCCAGTTTTAACAAATTTTTAATAATCCAGGTATTGTAAGGAAGAGGTGATGTAAAGAAATATGGGGTGTTTCTACCACATTGCTTATTTTAAAAATAATATACAATGACACCCCTCTTCTGGGTTTTGACTGGAAATAATGAATTCAAACAAACTCCTGCAGTCTTTACTTTTATAATGGAAACCAGTCACTGGGTCTGAACATGTTAGTAAAAATACATGTTGTAAATACATTGTACAGACAAGAGGGTTTTAACTATAATAATTACTTTGATATGAGTAAGTGAGTAAGTGAACTTTCATAGCCTTTTTATAGGTCTGTAAGCACTGCTGATGATTTACACTGTACAGGTGTCCACAATATAGCAAGCTTTATAGTTGTACATGTTTTGTATCATTCTTTTTTTTCTTGAACTCGTTTGGATAAAGTTTCTATTTGCAAATTAACAAATTAACATTTACAATTTTAGTCATAGTTATTTATTTTAACAAATTGTATTAATAACTATTTTGAAAAATATAACGTAGCAGATAAAAGTTAAATTGATAGATTATGAGAGATTGTTTTTTAATAAATTGAATAATGTAGTATCGTAATCATGTGCAGTGTGAATCATTTTCACATCTGTCTTCCTGACTGAAGAGAATTGACTGATTTGGTTTGTTACCTGAACACATTTTGGTTTTAGGACTGGATTTGGGGGGCATAAATGGACTGACATTTTCATTAAACCTTGTCTGATGTCTAATTTTATAAGTTATTATCTATCTTGGAAAGAACAAACATTTATGAAATCTGACTTTTTAGTTTATTGAATTTTCAGTTATAACATACACTCACCTAAAGGATTATTAGGAACACCTGTTCAATTTCTCATTAATGCAATTATCTAACCAACCAATCACATGGCAGTTGCTTCAATGCATTTAGGGGTGTGGTCCTGGTCAAGACAATCTCCTGAACTCCAAACTGAATGTCTGAATGGGAAAGAAAGGTGATTTAAGCAATTTTGAGCGTGGCATGGTTGTTGGTGTCAGACGGGCCGGTCTGAGTATTTCACAATCTGCTCAGTTACTGGGATTTTCACGCACAACCATTCTAGGGTTTACAAAGAATGGTGTGAAAAGGGAAAAACATCCAGTATGCGGCAGTCCTGTGGGCGAAAATGCCTTGTTGATGCTAGAGGTCAGAGGAGAATGGGCCGACTGATTCAAGCTGATAGAAGAGCAACTTTGACTGAAATAACCACTCGTTACAACCGAGGTATGCAGCAAAGCATTTGTGAAGCCACAACACGTACAACCTTGAGGCGGATGGGCTACAACAGCAGAAGACCCCACCGGGTACCACTCATCTCCACTACAAATAGGAAAAAGAGGCTACAATTTGCACAAGCTCACCAAAATTGGACAGTTGAAGACTGGAAAAATGTTGCCTGGTCCGATGAGTCTCGATTTCTGTTGAGACATTCAGATGGTAGAGTCAGAATTTGGCGTAAACAGAATGAGAACATGGATCCATCATGCCTTGTTACCACTGTGCAGGCTGGTGGTGGTGGTGTAATGGTGTGGGGGATGTTTTCTTGGCACACTTTAGGCCCTTAGTGCCAATTGGGCATCGTTTAAATGCCACGGCCTACCTGAGCATTGTTTCTGACCATGTCCATCCCCCTTTATGACCACCATGTACCCATCCTCTGATGGGTACTTCCAGCAGGATAATGCACCATGTCACAAAGGTCGAATCATTTCAAATTGGTTTCTTGAACATGACAATGAGTTCACTGTACTAAACTGGCCCCCACAGTCACCAGATCTCAACCCAATAGAGCATCTTTGGGATGTGGTGGAACGGGAGCTTCGTGCCCTGGATGTGCATCCCACAAATCTCCATCAACTGCAAGATGCTATCCTATCAATATGGGCCAACATTTCTAAAGAATGCTTTCAGCACCTTGTTGAATCAATGCCACGTAGAATTAAGGCAGTTCTGAAGGCGAAAGGGGGTCAAACACAGTATTAGTATGGTGTTCCTAATAATCCTTTAGGTGAGTGTATATAACTAAGCCATTGTGTAATGTGATTGATAAATTGAATACTGTTGGAAGCAGGACATACAGTTGATTTGCATAGGCTTGGGACATTATACACTTAACTGGAGTATGCATTAATCAGGAGAAAGTTATGTAATACAAATACAACAGTCTATGTGCACACGTACTTGCATATATGACTCGTCTAAATCAGATTCATCACGAGTACAGAGCATAGTGGGCTTCAGCTATTAGTATTATTAGTATTTATAAAATTATAAATCAGCGACTGATGCCCTTTTGTTTACAGTAGCAGAAGCACAAAAATAGTCAGAAAGCAGTAGGAAAATATTTTACTGCAGGTAAAGCAATAAAGTCTGAACTTTCCTGTAGTGGGCAGCAACTATGCAATTATCATGTATAAAATAATCAGGTATAAAATACAATAAAACAGAATATGCAACTTTACTAGTTTCTGTGGGTATCTGCGTTTATTTATATTTTTGTATTTTCACTGCATGTCATCTAATCTTCCAAGAATGAGACACCTTAGTCTCATCCCACAGAAACAGTTGGTACAAAAACAATTCCTTTGCCCAGTTTTTGGTGCATTCCAATAACATCCAGCACAGTTGCTAAGGAGAGCTTAATGAGCGTAACTGAAATTAAGTTGTCAAGTACATGACTGTATGAAATGCCTGAGACTTTCTGTCCTCACAGGACAAGCACCTGAGAGCCATGGAGCTCCTATAGGAATGCCCCGGTAAAACTACTGTTTTTGCATGTCATACCTCAAGGGGCCTGACGTTTACCTGGCCACTTCAGGTCACTGCCTACTGCAGCGCTGATGTTGCAGTACATGTTCTGGAGTGCTCGGGACTTTTCTAGTCAAAGGCACCTTACAAAAGAGCAGCTAAAAACTATGAGTGTTCCAGAAGTACCCCTTCACTCAGTCCATAAATGCAACTTTAGTCAATATTTGTTTATATAAAATCAGCCTTCAGGGCTCTTGTTGTCTTTCAGTAAGGCCAAAGAGGAAGTATTTTATCATGTGCATCACTTTTTGAAAAAGCTTGTGTATATTTTCAGCTGGAGACTGTAAAGTATGTTTTACCTCAGAGCCTTCAGAACTGTATTAATAAAATATGAAATCTGCTTGGGCTACCAGAACTAGGGATTCCAGCTGTGTCTGGCTTCAAAACAGAAAGGAAGGTTTAAACAGCATCATCTATGACTGGTGCTGTACGGAAAACTGACCTTTTACTTTTACGTTCCCCTTTAACACAGAAAGTGCTTCTGTTCTTGTTTTGGACCAACTACAGAGAATTGTGAAATGGAGTTGTTTATTGTACAACAAATATATATTTTAGAGTCTCCTTTTCATTCCATTAAAGTATATTTTTAATCTTAAAAATTAAACGTGTTTCTAGAAGAACCGCTGAGTGTTATGTGGGAATTATAGGTCTTTAAGGAAACATACTAAATGATTCTATCCATGTAAAACCCTATGAGCACATACACATCAGAGTATGATTGCCAACGTGCGTCATTCCATTTCTTGTAGATCTTTTCTTCTCCACCCAGAACTATATTTTTAACCCTTAAAACATAAGCATATATGTCAGTGTCATGCAATAACTTTAGAATATTCATGATTTATATTTACCTGTGTAAATTATACAGTTGTTCTTAAAGTTGTTTTTTATTTAGAAACTACAGTCTTGAGTTACCAGCTTGTGTGTATTACAATGGATTTAAACCTTAGTTCATAGATTCAGGAGAGCAGAATGGTTCTGTTTAGCATTGAAATTAGATTTTAAATTCATAAAAAAATTATTTATATATAGAGAGATCAATTCACTTTTATTCTGTAATATATTATAATGTAAAAAGCACTAATACTGAGCTTATTTGCCGTCAATAATTTCGAAAAAACAAAGAATGTTGCAATGTTAAGCGTCTTAATAAAGAACCCTGTTTGCACCAATTTGTTTTTGCTTAATACAAAGTACATTTGTTTAATGTCTAATATTTCAGTGTAAAGTAAGCCTCCTCTAAACTCTCTGACCAGACTTTTTTGTGTTTCACATTTTAAAACTAAATGCTTCTCCATTTCTTAGCAACCAATAAGAATCAGCTGTTTACAAGATATATTGTAAAATGGGGAAGACAAAATGTAATAGTCAGTGACTTTCTGCACCCAATAACATGTTTTCATGTTCGGCTCTTGTATTCATAGCAGGATAGTATTTTTCTATACAAAAAATCCCATGCTTATGAAACCTCATCTAACAGGGCAAAGTAATCAAGTGTTTGCATTTGTGACGTTAATGAAATAACAGTTTAAAACACCTTGATTTATGTTGCAACTGATCTGTATTGACTGCAACATTTTTCCTATTGTTCTTAGGTCGTTGCCCTATAAAACAATTTCATAGTTAACAACACACACATAACATCTGCTTATGCTGTAATTCAAGTTCTATTATCTACAGTGCTACAAACGAAGTACATCAAGGCCTATGTTTTGGGAGTTCCATGTACATTCCTATAGCATGGTTAACATTCAAGGGTGTTCAGAATTAAGAATTAAAAAACACTATAATGCTAATGATCTTCCTCATGGCTAAAGTCTTTAGGCTTGACTGAAAGATCTCTCAGATCTTTACATTCTGGTAAAGCAGTTCTTCTAAAAATAGTACCTTCTTAGAGGCTGTAGATAAGGCAGGTGTGTACATGAACAGGACTAATGTCATGAACCTGCCAGCAGGAGGATTTGGGAAAAAAGTTTTTAAGGTTTTAGAAACCCATTTAGTTATTTGGAGAGGAATGTAATAAGATAACTTTGGTTAAAAAAGAAAAAGTTTCAGAGTCCCTTGCACTCTAAACCTTCCCTTCACTTGATGCTTTCCATGTGTTGTTATTCACTGGAACCTCTATCTTGTATACCATGCTGGTTGCTTTCCTGTGCCATTAAATATGGATGTAGGATAGCAATGGTAAGGGAGTAAGAGTAAGCTCAAACAATTCAATGTCCTTATTATTTTCTTTTGCAACAAGCTCTTCCAGTGATATGGCTGTGCCTGAAACTGTGACTTCTACCACAGTAGAGGAAATGTTCACAAAATATCAGAAGAGGGCGGAAGGTAAGGTTTCAAATAAAATTATGACTCATTGCTTTTGGTTATTGTACTAACAGCAGGTATCGGCACTGTGCATGCAGTGATCTACACACAGCGGGGCTCTTGAAAAGACACAGATGGGATTGTTTTGCTGTGTAAGGCTAGCGCACAGGACAGGGTGCAGTGCTGTGTGCTCTGCGGTCTGTCCAGGACTCCTGTAGATGGCAGGCTGTCTGGGTGGATTCAAAGCAGCAGAACTACTGTAGGAGTTAACAGCTGAGCAGTCAGGTGAGAGGAGGGTGAAGGCCACAGGAACTGTTCTTCTGACCTCCCTTCCTCTTCCACCACACACAACAACAGGGTCGCCCACACCAGGCGCTCTCTACAAACAGCACTGACAACAACAGGAAGACAGTCAGCAGTTACCACAGCCCTTTCTGGCACCATAACTTTTTTCTCACTGGTCCGGTTGGGCCAGTTGGCAAGAAATCTAGTGGGCCAGACTGAATTTCTTCTTCTTTTTTTAAGTTAACTACAGCTTAAATCATGGCACAATACAAAGTGTTTCTTTGCCTAAAGTTTAGTTTATTGACAGACTGAAAAACTTGAGGCAAACAATAAAATAAACAAAATATTGAATGAGCCACAATGTGCGTGTGTTGTCTCTGTAGCATAGCTGTACCATGTAATATGAATATGCCCTCTCCCCTTTACTCTACAGGCTCTTTATGCTCAGAGGCGAACAAAGAGGCTTAGATCGACAACCCTCTGAATGTTGAAGTCCTGAACCTCAGGGCCATGTATGCTGACAAAAAGTAGCTTGCATAGCATATCAGCTGAGATGTTGCTCCTCCAGTCTGTTTCAATGTACTTCATAGCACTGAATCCACGCTCATCAGCAGCAGTAGACATGGGGAGCACCAGTATGATCTCAAAAATGATGAGGAGGTTGCAGAATTCTCTCTGCTGCTCTAGATCTGTGACCACGTCGACCCATGCTTTTGCCTGTTGCAATTGGGTTAGTAATTTGATGAGGACCTTGGCATTCAGCGACTCATGATGCCTGGCCTCATTCTATTCACAGCCTACAAGCACTTGTGCAAAATGATAGCTGACAGCTCGGAGGTGGTCAACGCCACAGCTGGCCAGTTGCTCTTCTTCAGTTGGCAACAAGCCAACTCAGATCCACAAGCTTAGCAGCTGCCTGCAGGACTTCATGCATCTTCACACTTCTGAATCGGTTCCTCAGGGCTTCGATACGTTTTTTTGGCAATTAAACTCACATTTATATTGTTGCATTGATTTGGTGTTTGCAAAACTACCTGTAAAACTGTACTCTGCACTCCTGGCTTACCATGCTACAACTCCACCGTCTGAAATTTGCCCTCAGCTGTCATCTCAAATAAGTTTAAGGCACTCTCCTGGGTTTGCATAAAAGCTTGTTAACCTTAATAGAGCTGTCTCAAAGGCCTTGGGTAATGTTACCCTCTCCTCTTGGTGCCTCAAGCTTAGACTGCATTTAAATGCAACATATTACTGAACTTTAAACTGCAACTATTCAAATTGTAGGCCTATTGTGTGCTAAATAGTAAAACACTTTACAACATATATTAAACAACCCAAAAAATATTACGACACACTGTCATAAAGTCAAAATAAACATAAAGGCCTTGTGGGAGAGAGCAGCCAAATGTTTTTTTTAAATATACATTGTTAATATTGTTATTTATTTAAAATCAATTAAAATACAGTTTTAAAATACATAAAATACACAGACACAAACACACAAACAACCAGCGAGCAGTGCAGGTGAGAGGATCAGCAGTGAGGAATTTAAAACATTTAACTCATTCCACTCGCTCCCCACTGCCTCTGCTCTGTATGTCCTCTCGCCTGCACTGTCCACCGCGTAACTGGCGACACAGGGGCTTTAAATACTCACAATTTTTCAATTAAGCAATGCACTACATGGGGACTGGAGGGGGAGAACACAAATTAAAAGGTGCAAATGTGACAAAAGTAATCAAAGTGGAAAAACATGCAGTGGGCTGAGACTAATCAATTCAGTCAAAAAGATCACACGTAGTGGGTAGAGCATAAAAACAACATGTAATAGGCACACTGCAAGTACTACAAAAAGCATAGTTACAGATAATTGTTTCATATTCTTTTGTATTTAAATCATATAAAGACCTGTCATCTCAGTCGTCAATCAATCTTTGCATTCAACACCAAAAAAAAGACCTGTAGGTTTCTACAAAGTGGTTCTTCTTTTTTGACAGCTCTACTCTACAGGATGTGGTTCCCAATCGGGTTAACATAATTTCCTGTAGGCCCGGTCTAAAATTATATTCTGAAGAAGGGCGTTTCACACAGCAGAATTTGTGATATGTGAAACAAACCCATTGCCTTCACGAAAACATAAGTGCATCTCTACGCAGGATATTTGGTATCAATACCTCATGAATACTGAACATACAACTTTGCAAAGCACTTAATTGCTATTCTGTCCAGACCATCTGTTCTTTTCCTGTTCATAAAAGTCAGAAGTGTCTACTGTGTTTTTAAAAATGAATGCAGGTACAGTACAATACATACAGTGTACATTGTAGCAGATTTTTGATCTGCTTATAAAGGTTTCTGTTAGTTTAATTGGTGCACATTTCAAATAACACACAGAAATTAAGAAAAACAAACAGAATTTTTAGCACACTGGTTTACACTAGCTGGTTCCACAGACTTGATTATCTCTAGGTCTTAAATAACTCTACCTAAAGTACCAATGGATAGTCCTAGACTAGTGCTAATCTGGGTCTGTGAAAGCAGCCCATAGAATATTTTGTCAATTTGTTTAAACTGTTAAAATTACCTTTACCTCACCCCCAGAACTGAGCTGGTTATATTCACAAAAGGTACATTTCCAGTAAGTTTCTGAAGAGAGGCCAAAAGTAATATTTTGAGAAAAAACAAATTTAAAAAAATGAAATTTCATTAAATAGGTGAGAGAGCTTTGATCATTTATTCATACTGTCTTAGAAAAGTCCACAGAGTCCTCAGTAGCAAATATTACAACAACTTAGAGGCCCCTCTAACTGGTTCTGGTTTAACTGGTCTTTGTATCACTGGGGTGAAAAAAACAGAAAATACTGCTTTTTCTGTGTTACATTTTGTTGCATTTAAAGCTCCATTTCGGTCATCAGTAACAGTAACAAATTAAGGACATAACAATGCTGCAAAGTAAGGGCTTGATTTACTCATCCCACACAACTTATGGCGGTTCAGCTGTTTCTCAATGTCTAACAGGAAAGATTAGTCATTGACCAGCTGTATTGACCAACAACTTCCTTGAGGGACAGGGTTTCTTAATGCCAAGCAATTATCGTATGCTGATAATAATATTATAAGGAATGATGGGCCATTGACTGTATCCTGGAGGATGAAGTTGGCAGAAACACCCTCAAAACAGGCCTTGTACGAGTCCTGCCAGAGAGAGTGTTGCCTAGGCTTTCAGATGCTTGGACGTTGCTCTGGGATAGCTGCAGGGGTTCTTTGAAACCAGTCATCACAGTCTCATTTACTGTAAGCTCTTTTCAGACAGGTGATAACAGTAATCATAAATCCAGCCTGATGAATTGCGCTTACTTGAAGTCTGTGGTAAGCAGTTGTACTATACTCTTGTGGACAGAGCAATACCCGGTGCATTTATTTTAGACTTTCTTAATTTGGAGCTCAACAAAAGAGGCTGATGTGTAAAATATACTGTATTGTGTTCAAGATGCATCTATTCAGACTCTACTTGTAATTTAGTCATTAATTCTCCTGGAAAATTGCACTTTTCAACATTTTATCATACTACTTGCCTTGCGTTACTAGCACTTGTACTGTTATTTTGATTTCCCCTATGCTCCCTTTGCCTTGGCCCTGGACTGTGACCTAACATCTTGTCTGCAGTCCAGGATGTAAGACCTCATATATTGTATACACTTGTGTCAATTGAAATTTGTAAAATGTATTATGGTTTGAATTGCACTGTAATATGTAAATTGGAATTTGTAGTGTTTCATGCCTTGAACTGCACTGTATTTTTGCACTTTGTATTGCACTTATATTTTGTAAGTCGTCCTGGATAAGGGATAATATTATTATTATTAATAATAATAATAATAATAATAATAATAATAATAATAATAATAATAATAATAATAATAATAATAATAATCTGCACAATACACACTTAGCATACTCTGCTCTAGCATACAAATTCTCTTGTTTTTAGGTAGTCTTGTGATTTTTGCTTTTTTTGTTTTGTTTTCAGATGATGCTCTTGGACATACCTTGCAAGTGCTCTGAAAACTAAATTTAGAACCATGTCTCGCTGTGGGTTACTTCATGGCCTTGCTGCAAAAAAATGACATAAAAGCAAGGCACGGCATTCTGTGCAAAGTGCATGTAGAAACATCCTTGGCCCTTGATAAATGTGTATTATAAGGCAGTTGCCAGCCTGCAGTCACTATAGAATTCACAGCTGTTCCTCACATTATTCCCAGAAACAGGGAACTTGATTTCCACATCTTATGATACAAATAGATATTCAAAATGAAGCTGGGCACAAGCATGTTTTCTCATAACTTTGTTTCACTATCTGCAGCACAAGTTCCTCAAATCCCAGAGAGAGGACTGTGAGTTTTGAAATGTGAAGGCTATTTGTGTACGCTTCATCAAAGCACAACTCAAAACATCACATGTACTCTCTCGAGTGGTTAACAGTAATACCTTTGACCATTTCTACTCTCAACTGTCGCACTCTTATTAGCTGGCATTACACAATGGGAAGAATGATGACTGTTTCATTTTGGGGAATGTGAGCTAAAATTATTACTTCCTTCTGCTATTCTTATTCATTAAGCTAAGTTGTGTATAATAAGTGAGCAGCATTATGCCAACCCACTAGAAATGATTAATTTATTCAGACTTTCTTGCTTTAATAAGTATTATCAGACTGTTTTAATGATTGTGTTTAGAATTACTTTATCCTAAAAGCAGAAAATATCAATTTAAGTTCTTGTTCTTTGATCTAGTCTATCTGCTATCAGGCTCACTAACCTGAACTTAATTTAGATCTTCTGAAGAGGAAGTACAGAAATTAAACTGCCAGTTCACACACTCACATTCACATTTGCACAGACAAGCACAACAGTACAATGCTGGCAGTTCTGAATAACTCTTGCTTGAGATGTAAAAGCAGTCATAGTGTTATTTTTAATGGCTCTATGGATTAAACTGTATGGACATTTTTCTTCAGTCAGGAAAGAAAAGACTTCAAGTTCCATCACTTCTACAGAATCAGTGTAATAAAATAAATTTTAATTTAAACGCATATTCTCTGGGCAACAACGAAGTAATGTGCACATTACAGTTTGTGCATCAGTTTGTGTACCACTGGGGATACCATAGACTCAAACTCTAGTTGCATTTTAAGGCATAGCAAGCAGTACCTATAATATATAATAATCACTGGAAGGTAAATTGGTTCAGTTACCCACAAGCTTTAAGGATTAAAGTGTGAAATCAATTATAAGCAGATACTTCTGGGGGACTCAATGCAAAAGCCCTTGAGGAAATGAAACTCTGAAGCACAACAGGAAACCAGAAGAGAAGCACCTCTTTCCAAGCATGACTAATATAACCACAGCCGACTCAAACTTGCAACATGCTCACCTCACCAGCAGAGTATGCTAAGGGTGAAATCTTGACAAACACACAAAACAGGGCTCCAGTCAATAACATTAAAGCAAAATTGACCTATCACAAATGCAGGATAATGACAAAATTTGCATTACGAACACTGAAGAGTCTAATTTCACCATCAGGTGGAAATCAGATGCAGATTAAGATTCAGGACATTGCCTTATTCAAGCACTTGTTTCCTGTCTGTTGCAAACACCAGCTAAAACATTTCCTCAAGCAAAACCGATCAAATTACTGCTTAATTAAGTTTTTCACAAGAAGTTCTATACAAAGAAACTAATTAAAAACAACAACACTCTCACCTTGCCTTCAGCAACAACCAGGCTCTGTCTGAGTGACTCTCCAGTTTTGTGCAGAGGCTTGTCTATTCACATTACTCATGACCAGGTCACAAAATGGTAGTGCAATTAACAAGTCATTTTGAATGTATTTTAATCATCGTAATTAAAAATGTAACGTATTATGTAAGAGCTGAATGGTGTTATTGGTACGTGGGGCCTTTAAGAAGAGTCTGTATGGACAGAGCTATGTGGTATTTTCTTCCAGAACATGTATGCATGGTCTCCTTAGAAACAGTCGCTCACTCCAGACCCAGAGCCACAGACCTGGCCCCCTGCAGCTCTTTAATTTCTCTTTTAATTTTCCACACAGTAACTTACCCTTTAGTGTTCTTGTACAGGGGTTGTAAGGGCTTTTTCCATTTTTGTAAGGTAATGACATGGTATTACACAGAGCATCACTGAAACTGACAGCGTTCAGCATGCTGTCACTTAAATCACAGTCATAGAAGCAGTCAAATTGGCTTTCCAGCTGACCACAGTTAGTTAACATCTCTGAAATTCCCAGGCAGAACTCACACAGTGCCTCCTGTGGGCTGTATGAGTCTGCACACACAGGATACATGTAATTAAAGGATACTGCTTTAATCCAGTACCAAGCCAAACACATCCTTTTTTGTGCAACTGTGCCAAAGATTTACAGACTGCAAATGCAACATTGACACACAGACAGCTTGGAAAACTTGGCCTGGACTTGTCTACTGGACTTTCTTTACGTTTTACACAGCACACTGAGGAAAACTAGTCTGTGACATTGTGTTTCCTGTATTCCTTGGAGTGGAGTTCATCAGGACTGACCACTGCTCACATTCAGCCATTCAGGGCAAAGCAAAATAGACTAATTACTTTCCAATTAATCTCATTCCAAAGGGTTAAAAGCAATAAAGCAATCCTGTGAAAAACATGCCAGACTGCATAACAACCCAGACATGGAAATCTATTCACCACCTCTTCCAGGCTTCTTTGAGGCAAGTTGTGTCTTTTGTTTTGTCACATCCAACTTCTTCAAATACACCTCAGTCTTCATTACAACTTGTATTTCATTTTATTTTAGGCTCTTGAAACAATAATTTTAAAACTAAAACTCCATACAAACCTATATAGTAATTGCTTGACCAATCACTTACATGTTTGCAAAGTATTATAAAACTTCACAGGATCAACAATAAGAGTAGTTTTGTATGGTAATTACGTATTTTATAGCTCTTTCACAATGCATCTCAATAATTGGGTTTAAAATCTTCGCTAGCATTTTTGGATACGGGGCATGATGATTTAGCTGTCCCACAGAACTATGTGCTTGCAAACAACAGGCTGCAATTTCTGTCAATTGCAACATTCAGTACTGTCTTAAACAGTGCCAGCGTGCTATACATATGATTGCTAACAGAACCATTTCCTGCTTGTCATATTTCAGATGCTCTTAAGTTCCCTGTATGAAGCACCTTGGGGTGGAGATGTGTGGGAGTCTTTAAATATCACCTGTTGTCTGTGCAGACTGTGCAGGACTCACATGCTGAACTCTGAACACAAATTATCTCACTCCTACCTTGGTTTACAGAAACAATAGAAAACCATCACACATTCTCTACCTCCAGCTCTGCTACAAACTCCGGATAACATTCAGACAGGGCCAGCCCATATCAGTCCCATATTCTCAACATTATCCAAATCCATCATATATAGAAACCAATCGTAAACTGAATACTATCCGTGAAGGGTGCTGTGGATAAGTTAATTGTATTAAAATGCACTGTATTAAACTGAAATACAATATATACATGATGCAACCTTTTACCTTTCAATGCAATACCTCACCATTTATGTGGGAACTCTGCTGCTGCTCTGATGCTCATCACATAGAGCTTATCCTTTCATATGGAGTCAAAGATAAACACATTAAAAAATCGTAATATACTTTGACCGAGTCATATAAATCTTTTCAAATCAGCTTGGCTCTGATAACTTCATTTAAGAGGCGCTTTATGGAGCTCCAGAGGTATGTGTTCCCCCAAAATTATGCTTGGCTTCTGCTCCTCTTCAGCTGGCCTTGCTGAAACAGTCTCCCTCTCTGATGCGGTCGACATACTATTTTGGTAATGAATTAAATCTTTGACTTGGTTCTTGAAATGTGCAGTTGTGCGTGCATACAAACTGCAATTATTGGTATGGCTGCCAGTTCAGCAGGTATCCCCTGAACACAGGTTTATAGAGAATAAACACATTGCGGTGTGCCTTGGATAAATACTCTGCAAAATAATTCCAGCAACTTTTGGCATAAGGTTGGTCAAGTCACCTTTAAATCAAAGTTTAAGATACTATCTATAAATATGTACAGCATTTTTAAATATACATATATTTAACTTTGGTGTTCTGACACTAATCTCCTTTATATGATCTTTGCTTACTCTCAAAACTCCTGGGCCTTATATGGCATTTATTTTATGAAATATATGTATCAGAAAAATCCAAAATGCAGGTCAGAATTCTGTTCACATACAATAAATCAAAACAGTAAATACATGTTAATTTTAAGAAATCAAAACTGACACCTGCTACCTTGTTCCTGGAACATTCTGGAATCAGAATTGGTGCATGTTAAAATATTTGATGGTATTCCACACTGCATGGACAAAGTGGTGTCAAGCTTGCGAGAACATCCAGAAGAAAAGAACCCCTCGTTCAATATGCAAGGGGTATGATTTTGTAGATCAAAGCTGGTAAAACAACAGAACGGCAATTCAGTGTTTGTCACCTCACTGAATCCTCATCATAGACATATTGCACAATCTTTCATCAGTTTAGAAAAGAATAAACAAAAGGTTCCAGCAGCACGCAGCTCAAGCCTTCAGCTGGATACAGAGTAATAACAATCTCCCAGCCACACGCTTACAATGCAAACTCCCCCTCTCCCTGACAGCCTTCTACAGCTGCACCTGCAGAAATCATCGGACTTGCCCTTCCATAAGAGAGCACTCCCTTTGGCATAGGAAACATCACTGTAACATCAGAACAGTTATTTGTACAGCATTTAATAACATGAGCATTATCTACCATCAACAAAGATAAGCAGCCTTGAAAACTCAATACAGGAAAACAAACAGGGCTTTTAGTGAAAATAATGTTTACTAAGCTTGATAATAAACTACAGCTTTTAGAAAATCAAATATTAATACATACTGAAAGGCTGGCAGTGTATGGCTGTAAAGAGTACAGATATTCAGGACTTTCATGTAAATGTGGCCTACAGCCTACATTAGAATTAATTTGTTTTACACTACCAAACAAAATATTAATTGAATTTACCAGTATATGAAAAATGTCAGTATATAAAATGCTATACCATACAACGTATTATATATGTGTGTGTGTGTGGTCTGTTTAATATGATGTATTTTAAAACATACATACATATATAAAACCCTCCACACATTTCTCAATGACTTGGGAAATGACTCCCTCTAGTGTATGGCTTTTGCTTTAACTTTGTTTCCTCATTACAGAGGCAACAACTTTCAATAGGAAATTTAAAATTTAGAAGATACATGCAACAGTAATTATTGCATAATATATTGTAGCACTTACTCGGCTCCTCCAGGCTCAGCCCCAGGGTTTCCTCCATGGTGACAGTGGCAGAACTTACCTCCTCACCCGGGGCAGAAGTGGATGATAGCCAGCATCACAGCCAGGAGCTCCAGCCCGGTCACGCAGTGACACTCTGCCTAGCTGAGCACGGGTCCATCAGGCGCTCAAAAGTGGCAGGGGTATTGCAGAGTCCCAAGGGCATCACCATGAACTGCCACAGGAGGTCACATTGGGGTCCCTCCCGAGGGTTGGGGTACTGTGTTCCCCTCCAATGGGGCCAATGAGGGATCCCAGGCATGGAGAAGGGGAGTGGTGGTTCTGGGGCCACTGTGGGGATCCCAGATCGTGGTCAGCTGTTTCTGGATGGTGTGAGAATGTCAGTGCATCCTAAATTTGATTCTAGGTGTTGACAGTGTACTTGGCAGTACTGATCCTCCATCCCATTCTGCAGCATGTAAATTATTTGTGTATCTATTTGCTATTGGTAGTGAGGGTGCATTAGCTGGTGTAATCTCCCAAGCCTCATTTAACAATCATTAGGCCTGTGGTGTCTGGAGAAGTCAGCCATGTGTCTGTTTGTTTAATCACTCTCCTCTGTACACTGTAGACTACTGGTCAAAAGTTTCAAAACACCCCCATTTTTCAATTGTTATTGAAATTTAAGCAGTTCAAGTCCAGTGAATAACCTGAAATGGTACAAAGGTAAGCAGTAAACTGCCAGAGGTTACAAAAAAAGTTTAGGTTACCAAAAATTGAAAAATAATGTACATTTCAGAGTTATAAAAATGCCTTTTTCAGGAAACAAGTAATGGGTTAACAACTTACAGCAGTTCTGAAGCAATGGAAGTAAATTAACCCTTAGGTGATGCTAATAATTCCTACAGGTGTCCCAACTTTTGTTGATTACTTACAAACCCTCTGTCTGTATAAAAGCAGTGTTGGAACAGACTGTGTTATTACATCCTCTTAAGCATTATTTGGACAGTATTGTACTGCAGAAAGTAGTATATTGCTATCATAATGGCAAGAAAAAGGCAATTAACAAAGGAAGACAGACAGACCATTATAACCCTTAAAAGTATAGGTCTTTCCTTTAGAGAAATTGCAAAGAAAGCCAAGGTGTCAGTGAGTACAGTTTCCTACACCATCAAACGGCACTTGGAAACTGGAGGAAACTCTGACAGGAAGAGGTCTGGCAGACCCAAAGCCACAGCAGAATCAGAAGACAGGTTTTTGAGAGACAACAGCTTCAAGCACAGCTTAACACTGGTCGAAATAAGCAAGTCTCAGTTTTAACTGTGAAGAGAAGACTTTGAGCTGCAGGTTTGACAGGTCGAGTGGCAGTAAGAAAGCCATTGCTAAGATGGCAAAATAAGAAAAAGAGGCTTGCCTGGGAATGAAGCACTGCCAGTGGACTACTGAAGACTGGAAGAAGGTCTTATGGACCGATTAATCAAAATTTGAAATCTTCGGTTCATCATGCATGGTTTTTGTGTGCCATCGTGTAGGTGAAAGGATGGTTCCTCAGTGTGTGACACCGACTGTCAAACATGGAGGAGGAAGCGTGATGGTCTGGGGCTCTTTTGCTGGATCCAGATTATGCGACTTGCACAGAGTGAGTGACACCCTGAACCAAAATGGCTACCACAGCATTTTGCAGCGCCATGCAATACCCTCTGGTATACGCCTAGTTGGTCAGGAGTTCATCCTACAGCAAGATAATGACCAAAACATACCTCCAGGCTGCAGTGGTTAGATGTGCTCTCTCGTTATGGGCCCAGAACCTGTAACAAGAGAAACACGCATACTCAAGTTAGTACATTCACTATGGATTTTCAAAGTAACGGAGGCATCAAGATGTGCCACCCTCCTGTTGAGAGTTGGAATGTCTTCTTTGTTACCGGGGTATGGTTTGACCTGATTTCAGTGTCTTCATCTTGGGCCACCCTCCTGGTGTCAGTGGCAAGGAGAATGGCATGAGTACCAGACCAGCATTCACGTAAACCAGGTTGAAGAGGAAGAATGCAGACTATGACAGAAGAAGAGCCCAAAGGTGGGAGGGAGGGTGCAGAAGAATTAGAAACATCAAAGTCATGAACGTCCTGCAAATCTCTGAGAGATTTGAGATTGAGTAGTATGGAATATGAAACCGCTGTTTAACCCCCATGAACTGACAGGCCTGTTAGCTGGGTACAATTAGGGATTAGGGTGACATACTACTGTAGTATTTCCCTTATTTTAGTTTTGCGCTGACCTCAGTTGCCCACTGCAAAACAGCCTCATATGTGTCTCCCACAGACACACACATACTCAGTATATCGGCCCCAGGGCTGAAATAACATGAATGCCTGGTGGCCGGAATACAATACAAGTTCAATAATCAATTTCCATCCCCTGATATGTGCATCTTCCCTCTTCTATCCTCCTCGGAGTCTAGAGGAGTAGCGCTGCGCATTCAGCTCCTCCATTCCTAATTTCACCTTAATCAATCAATCAATTTTTATTTGTATAGTGCCCTTTGCAGGGTAGCCACAGAGTGCTTTACAGACTGGTAAACATACAACAAACATAAAGCAAAATAAAAGAATACATAAATAATACAATAAAGTAAATAAAAATAGACCTTTAACAGTTCAAGTGATCTAAAATAAAGTAAATTAACATTTAAATAAATAAAACATTTAGGCACAGAGGAGAGAAAAACAAAAACTCCTATGGATGGCATGTTGGAGAAAATAATTCTCTGGGGGTCCACGGCTTAAGGCCAAGGCCTAATGGTTGCCTCCCCTCAAGGCAGTACAGATGTTACAGCAGCAAGGAGATCAGAAAGTTCTTAATCGGTGCTGCTGGCTGTGGTCTTCCCTCTGGTGGGGGCCTCTCACTGGCCCTCGGGGGTGGGGGGGCTTGGAACATCAACAGCCCTTGGGTGGCAATGGCTCGTCAGACCTAGGGGTGTGGGATGTCATCGAGTCTACTCCGGAAGACAAAGGGTAGAAGTGCAGTCATCTTGAGGATGTAAACAAGCTCTGCGGGAGATAGAGCTGGCATGCGAGGCCCAGATATAGCTCCCAACTGATGAAAAGGGCATTCAGGTAGGGGGAGCAGCCCCAGGGGCACTTGCAGCAACCTGGCTACAATGACAAGGCTCCACTGGAAGACGCCGACACGGTGCCGAAGTGCCAGAAGCAGCTGGACATGCCACGGCTTCCACTCCAGCAGATTTTACGTGTCCAAGGGGGAGGCACAGCGAGAAAGCAGACAGTTGGTGGCCGAACAAAAGCACCACCCCAGCGGCGACCCCACCTGTGTGGGGAGTCTGCCCTTGCGTGAGGCGAGGGACATTTGAGGAGGGGGGCAAGCCAAGGGGGAGCTCCTTCAGCATCAGGGCCGAGATCAGAGCTGTGTAGGAAAATTGATCCGGGGTTGCTGCCCACAGAAGCCCGGATCCTAGTGGGGGCACTTTGGAAGGACATTGACCGTGACCCCAGAGCAGCCACCTAGATGGAGACTCACCATTTTGATTTTGATTCACCCTTCCTCGGGGGCGAGGAACTGAACTTTAGCAATCTGGAAGTAGGGGGCATGTGGGGTGGTTTATGGTGTGCGTGCGTAGTGTGTGCGCTTATTACATTAGCGGGGTTAGATCCGGGTTGAGGGCTCATTAACACAGGGGGCGCCATGATTAGGCAAGCCAGACTGAAATAGGGGTACTCAGTTCCCGCCCAGGTCAGTTCCAATCAGAGTTCAGTAGTAGCAGCAGTTGCAGAGTAGAGTACGAGCAGTGCTGGGAGTTGCGTATGAGAGTACGTGTTCAAAGATATCTGCAAATCAATTAGAGATATCTCATTTAAAAACACATTTAGAGATATATCTAAATGATTTGCAGCAAATCATTTAGAGATATCTGCAAATCACTTAATGTATGTAGCCCAAGATTACCACTTCCTGTTAACGAATTAATTTCTATGTACCTGAATGAGGAAAGAGGAAGTGAAAATCTCAGCCAAAATACAGAAGTCATTTGAAGATATCCCTAAAAGATTTGCAGATATCTTCAAATGATTTAAAGATATCTGCAAATCATTTAGAGATATCTTTAAAAAGCACCTTATTTAGATATCTCCAAATGGTTTGCAGATATCTCTAAATGGATCACGGTAAATGTCGTTCCACAAAGAACTTCACTTCTGCCAAATAATTGATAGACTACATCACCTTGGGTATTTCACCCAAAGAAATATATATATATATATATATACAGTGGGGGAAAAAAAAGTATTTGATCCCCTGCTGATTTTGTACGTTTGCCCACTGACAAAGAAATGATCAATCTGTAATTTTAATAGTAGGTGTATTTTAACAGTGAGAGACAGAATAACAACAAAAAAATCCAGAAAAATGCATTTCAAAAAAGTTATAAATTGATTTGCATGTTAATGAGGGAAATAAGTATTTCACCCCTTCGACAAAACCCTTGTTGGCAATCACAGAGGTCAGACGTTTCTTGTAGTTGGCCACCAGGTTTGCACACATCTCAGGAGGGATTTTGTCACACTCCTCTTTGCAGATCCTCTCCAAGTCATTAAGGTTTCGAGGCTGACGTTTGGCAACTCGAACCTTCAGCTCCCTCCACAGATTTTCTATGGGATTAAGGTCTGGAGACTGGCTAGGCCACTCCAGGACCTTATTGTGCTTCTTCTTGAGCCACTCCTTTGTTGCCTTGGCTGTGTGTTTTGGGTCGTTGTCATGCTGGAATACCCATCCACGACCCATTTTCAATGCCCTGGCTGAGGGAAGGAGGTTCTCACCCAAGATTTGACGGTACATGGCCCCGTCCATCATCCCTTTGATGTGGTGCAGTTGTCCTGTCCCCTTAACAGAAAAACACCCCCAAAGCATAATGTTTCCACCTCCATGTTTGACGGTGGGGATGGTGTTCTTGGGGTCATTCTTCCTCCTCCAAACACGGCGAGTTGAGTTGATGCCAAAGAGCTCGATTTTGGTCTCATCTGACCAAAACACTTTAACCCAGTTCTCCTCTGAATCATTCAGATGTTCATTGGCAAACTTTAGATGGGGCTGTACATGTGCTTTCTTGAGCAGGGGGACCTTGCGGGCGCTGCAGGATTTCTGACAGTTATTTTGTGTTTCTTCCATTTGCGAATAATCGCACCAACTGTTGTCACCTTCTCACCAAGCTGCTTGGCGATGGTCTTGTAGCCCATTCCAGCCTTGTGTAGGTCTACAGTCTTGTCCCTGACATCCTTGGACAGCTCTTTGGTCTTGGCCATGGTGGAGAGTTTGGAATCTGATTGATTGATTGCTTCTGTGGACAGGTGTCTTTTATACAGGTAACGAGCTGAGATTAGGAGCACTCCCTTTAAGAGAGTGCTCCTAATCTCAGCTCGTTTCCTCTATAAAAGACACCTGGGAGCCAGAAATCTTGCTGCTTGATAGGGGATCAAATACTTATTTCCCTCAATAACATGCAAATCAATTTATAACTTTTTGAAATGCGTTTTTCTGGATTTTTTTGTTGTTATTCTGTCTCTCACTGTTAAAATACACCTACCATTAAAATTATAGACTGATCATTTCTTTGTCAGTGGGCAAACGTACACAATCATCAGGCGATCAAATACTTTTTTCCCTCACTGTATATATATATATATATACTCTTATATGCTTCAGATGGATTTGCACTGGAGGAACCTAGCATTACTTATTAATTATTTGAGCGAAATTCCCAAGGTGATGCTGTCTATCAATTATCTGGCAGAAGTGAAGTTGTTTTCGAGCACGGCTTGACCGGCCCGCATTGCTACAACAGTATTCCAGAAATGATGTATATAGAATAAATTAACTTGGTATATGCCGTATCATCAGAAATAATATGAGCATGTTTTTACGGGCTCTGATGACAGCTCCCGGTTGTGGGCAGGTCTGTGCAGTACCCGGATGTGGATGGCCACAGACTCATCCAGGCTACATATTCCAGTCGGAATCTGTTTGCATTCAGCATCAGTTGCAGTAATGGGGGTGTCTTAGCAATTGATACTATCAGAGACAACAATGCCATCGTGAATACAGCGTGTAACACTTGGATGGAAGCATGGAGGACGATTTGGTATCAGAAGATGATATCTGTAAGTCTCAGAGCATATTTTTCAATATTTTATGCGATGAAGCTTTGCCAGTGTACTTGAAGTGGGTGGTACATTGTCCTTACTAGCCGTACTGGGTTTACTCCCTATGTACAATTACAGAAGTATGCATTTTCCAGAATTGCAGTGGCTCTGCTTTGGACTGTTACATTTTCCATTCAGAAAGCCACCCGGTTATTTTATTAATGCATCCCAAATTCAAACTGCATAATACAACGTTATGCATTAAGCAATGCATTAGAGAGATCACGGGCGTCTGTTAAATGCATTATTTCGTTGAAATGCAAAACTGCATAAACGCTTTTCTTAGTGCAGTTGTACTTGCATGACTTTTGTATTTAGTGTTTCGCTGTCAGACTAGATACCTTTTGATAATTCTTGTAAATGTTTCTGACACAACGTGTGTCACGCACCTGTCATCTGACATTTGGTATTCAAATAACAGAAATCCTGAAGAGGTAGCACATGCTTACTGTGGAATACGATTATCTGACGATGGGAACCAAATTATAAATATTATCTCAGAACGAATAATTGGGTACAAGAATCACATGAATGTTTAAATGTGCACTGACTAACATGTTATCGTGTACTGGTCTGTAGGACTTTTGAAGTTTGTTGATAAAATCTAAAGGAATTAAACACAATGCTCCATAGCTTACACCTGTATAATTAACATATATTACACCGATATATTTTGTATTATTATTATTATTATTATTAGTAGTAGTAGTAGTAGTATTATGGTCTTAAATAAATACTTCCTTCCAGTGCCAGGTATTTAATAAAATTAAATGTAAGGTATGTATTTAAACTTTAAAAATAATATGGGATCTTTTATTGGTTAAAATAGATGATTATTTTATTGTATTTATTCCAGTGTTCCAAATTAGTTCAACATGAGTTATAATTGTTTCAAACTAATGTAGGTTATTCTTCAATTCTTGGATTTTTATTTTGAACGGATTTTAACATGGATAGGCCACTGCAGCATAATTTCAGGTACGGAAAGAAGGAGATATTCAAGGAGAAATGTCTGTTTACAACTTTTTTTAATGTGTGGTCAAGGAGTTAAGATACTGGTATCCAGAGACATAAACAAAACTCAAATAGAAACGTGTGTGTATTATATAGTTTGCTTTTGTTTTGTTTTACTTTCATTGAAGCAATGGCATGGTAACATTGATCTTTGGCAGACAGTAACAGACCACACAGGAGCATTGTTTGAACTATTGCAGCCCTTTGGCAATTTTAATAATTTAAAAACAAATGTCATGCACTTAAATACTGGTTTCACAGGAGTATCAAACGTAATTAGTTGGTCTGCACAGCTTTTTTGAGACAGAAAGAAACAAAAATGTATTCTCGGCTGAAGTGTAAAAACAAGAAAATGAAGAAATAAATAGTAGGGGTTGTAATCAGCATAGCTGAAATAAAGATATTGATTTGTAAATAAGAAATGGAGACTAAGGGTTTTAATTCCATATGCTGCAGGTATAATTAATGAAGTAGAGTACTGATCTCTAAAGGTCCACACTGCCAATGCCTTCCAAGAACTTGAAAAAGCAGTTGTGCTGTATCTGAATTCATTGTTAATGTGTATAAAGTGAAATGCTGCTTCTGAGCCATGGAATGCCATGAAGGAAATTATGATTTAAATGCATTCGGATTGTTTAAACGGACTGAATTTTAGTTCTGGGCATGGAGTCAAATTGATCATTGAGAAATAGACTTCAGAGCAATGGCAATGTGCTGTGAATACCATGGGATGGATAGCGGCTGATTATATTATATTAGAAATAAAGAGCAAAGAAAAGGAAAAGGCAGCATAGCGTGCGTAGTGGGGAGATTATAAATATTATAAACAGACATATGATTAATGAATTGTAGTGTAGGAACAACAAATATGGGATTCATAGATTGTGGTGTCACTTCAAATATTGTCTCTCTGTTTGCTTGTAGTGCTCCGGTCAGAAAAGGAATTCCATGATGCAGCAAAAAGGAATGACATTGAGAAGATGCAGGAGCTAATGAAGAGAGGAGTGGATATCAAAGCTAAAAACAATGTAAGTGTCCTCCGCCTGAAGATTAGCGGTCCTCTAAATTCACCTAATGTTCATATTTGTGGTATTTTTAGTTTTTCCTGTACAGTAGGAAGTTGCATTTACATTAATGAACACATTTATAGGAATGGTCGCTTTCAATAAATTATTGATGACATTGAGGGAATTTGATTTCACCAGTTGCCTATTCACACATTCAAGTTATCTCTGTTTAAGTATGTATGTATGTATGTATGTATGTATATATATATATATATATATATATATATATATATATATATATATATATATATATATATATATATATATACACCCATGGAGCTTCCACTGAATTGTCCCTATCTGTAGTAATATATACTTATACAAATTGTAATACCTAAACTCCCAGCCACATTAATTTTTACATGAAATGTTGGTAGCTCCTATCTCTTTCCACTTCAGTAAAGGTGTCATCATTAGTAAGATTCAATTACATTATGACAAAATTAAACCTACAGTTAGCAGTGAAACTCCATTTCAACTCAATACAGCCTAAAAGCCAGAGTATGTACTTGTATTAGTGTTACATTGTGTAATCAAACAAGGTTAAAATAGATTTTTGCTTCTTTATATATATATACCTTCAAAACAGCATCAATTATTCTAGGTACACTTGCACAAAGTCAGGGATTTTGTAGCCATATAGTCAGGTTTATGATTTAACAATTATACCAAACAGGTGCTAATGATCTTCAATTCAATATGTAGGTTGAAACACAATCATTAACTGAAACAGAAACAGCTGTGTAGGAGGAATAAAACTGGGTGAGGAACAGCCAAACTCAGCTAACAAGGTGAGGCTGCTGAAGACAGTTTACTGTCAAAAGTCATACACCATGGCAAGACTGAGCACAGCAACACAAGCTAGTTATACTGCATCAGCAAGGTCTCTCCCAGGCAGACATTTCAAAGCAGACAGGGGTTTCCAGATGTGCTGTCCAAGCTCTTTTGAAGAAGCACAAAGAAACGGGCAACATTGAGGACCGTAGACGCAGTGGTCGGCCAAGGAAACTTACTGCAGCAGATGAAAGACACATCATGCTTACTTCCCTTCGCAATCAGAAGATGTCCAGCAGTGCCATCAGCTCAGAACTGGCAGAAAACAGTGGGACCCTGGTACACCCATCTACTGTCCGGAGAAGTCTGGTCAGACGTGGTCTTCATGGAAGACTTGTGGCCAAAAAGCCATACCTCTGACATGGCAACAAGGCCAAGCGACTCAACTATGCATGAAAACACAGGAACTGGGGTGCAGAAAAATGGCAGCAGGTGCTCTGGACTGATGAGTCAAAATTTGAAATATGTGGCTGTAGCAGAAGGCAGTTTGTTCACCGAAGGGCTGGAGAGCGGTACACGAATGAGTGTCTGCAGGCAACAGTGAAGCATGGTGGAGGTTCCTTACAAGTTTGGGGCTGCATTTCTGCGAATGGAGTTGGGGATTTGGTCAGAATTAATGGTCTCCTCAATGCTGAGACATACAGGCAGATACTTATCCATCATGCAATACCATCAGGGAGGCATCTGATTGGCCCCACGTTTATTCTGCAGCATGACAACAACCCCAAACATACAGTGAAAGTCATTAAGAAATATCTTCAGAAGAACAAGGAGTCCTGGAAGTGATGATGATTACATTAAGAGAGAGAAGCAACCGAGGCTGCCTAAATCCACAGAAGAACTGTGGTTAGATCTCCAAGATGTTTGGGCCAACCTACCTGCCGAGTTCCTTCAAAAACTGTGTGCAAGTGTATCTAGAAGAATTGATGCTGTTTTGAAGACAAAGGGTGGTCACACCAAATATGGATTTGAAGTAATTCTCTCTATAATGTCTGTTGTAAGCTTTTAAAACCATTTAATCTTGTTAATAGTGCTTTATATAAATTGGCCTGTACATATGTTCTGCACTCTATGTGCCAAAAAATAGGACTGATGAGAATGTAAGCATAAGAGAAAAAAGAATGAAAACGCATGACCTGCATGACAGATATGAAAAGGAAATGTTTGCCTCAGTGAGCCCAGTATTGTTTACAGATGTCAATTGTTTTTGTAGCGCTGAAAGCCAGCGTTAGCATAGCATTTGTTTGGTTACAGGATGTAACCAGACTGAAGCCGTTCAGATATCGAGCATGGAAAGTTGTAACTGCAAAGATGGCTTTTAAATTAAACCTCCTAGCCATGAAGGCTATGTGTATTAAACTTTATTGAGGTGGCAGGAAGCTGCTGATTGGAGGAAGCAGGCAGCTGGCAGAGTCAAACCCATGTGGATAGCACTAGCTGCACAGTCATTGTTTGTTCCTATAAATTATACATTTGCGGAAAGGGAAAAACTCATTTTTAGTTGTCTGTGGAACAGGATGTAACCTAAAGTCCCCATTTTCTGAATGAATGCCCCGATAAATGTTTGTCACGGTTAATTTGACTGGCAATTTCTCTGTTGACAAGACTTTCAGTGTTCTTCCCCAACGTGCCTCTCTCTGATCAGCTGTTCTGTTCTCAATCCTGACTGCCGAAGCAGCCTCCTATGTTTCCTTTAACTGTGGTTACTCCTTGATCAAACACAGCCATCATTTTAAAAATCTTAAATGTGTCATCCTAGTAAATTAGTTTGCTTTAGTAATTTTCTTTGATATTATAAGATATGCCCACAGTACTAATATGTGTTGCTGTGACACTGGCAGATTTCCCAAATCAGATGATTGATTAAACCCCCTTATAAGAGGCAGATAAATATGAGAAAGCATAACCCATTGTGGACCTAATTAGTTAAACATATGGTGAATTAGAATTAGTTACTTCTATTAGACACTTCTATTCAAGGCAATTTGTAAGGACTTGGGGGAGTACTGTGTATCAACAACTGCTCCACAGAGTCATCTATAATATAAGTTTCATTTTAGGTCTATTTCAAAGCACATCGCACAAGGAGATTCGGTAACTTGCTCAGTGTGATGCACAGAGTTATTCCCAGATACTGTAACAAAATGCAAATAATTTGGGAATCTCACATGTGTCTTGTATAGCACTGGGCATTTTATGAAAAGGGCTTGGTGAATTTAAAATGCTGTTAAAGTGTTATGAATACGGGCCTGTGTGTTTACGGCCAGTGGAGTTAATCTGTAGTTATTTCAGTTAACTGCAAACAATATGTATCCTACTTTTGAAAGATAAGACATTCTGTATGTTGCTTGTTGCCCAGATGCCCTTGTGGTATGGTTTACAGAACCTAAAGATTGGCTTTGTTTTTGTTTTTTCCTAATTCCTGTTGTTCTTGTCTCCCTTTATCTCTCTCTTGCTTTTGTTTCACCTGAATTTCCCTGTCTCCCCCTTCCTTTTTCTCCATTAATCCTGTCTCTCTCCATCTCCTTATATACATTTATTTCTCTCTCTGTCCCACCCTTCCTCTCTTCTCTCTCTCTCTCTCTCTCTCTCTCTCTCTCTCTCTCTCTCTCTCTCTCCAGACAGACAGGAAGGCCCTGCACTGGGCCGCGGGAGCCGGCCATGAGCAGGCTGTGCGTCTGCTGCTGGACCATGACCCCCTAGTGGACGATGAAGACCGTGTAGGTTTCTGACCGCAGCATGACCACTGCAGTATGGGGGGGCAGGTGGCTCCCACGGTCACTCTGTACCCAGCCAGCTCCTCCCAGCTGCCCATCCTGTCCTGAAGCACAACAAAAGCTCTAGGCCTTGGTTTGTGCCAGAGCAAAATTTAAGCCCTGATTCCAAAGTCACTTTCAGATAAATGTTTTGGCAGATACATAGTTGAAATTGTTTTTATTTTGTAGAATACCCAATGTGATTTAGATCCTCTCAGGTTCCTTTAGACATTTATTGTAGTCAGGGGGAGCTGTGGGTTAGGTAGTCTCCAGCCTATGGCATTGGGTTTACTATAGGAATATTCATACTAGTTTCTTAATGTGTTGTGGTGGTTGCAGGCCAGTGTGATGTATTACACTTTTATTTTTATTCTGCTTTTAAACTGAATGACTGAGATATACTTATGGTGCTGATAATATAATACACTAGGCTGTTAATCTCTACAAGTACAGTATGTGTTCTGCAGTTAAACAGTGGTTATAAGAGGGGGAATGTTTGTTTCTTGATGACCCAATTTAATTGTGTTAATGCTATAAACTATGTATTTTTGTCTGCTGACATATTGTGTCTTCTCCCTCTTTATTCTCTAACTAGATTATACAACTATTATACTCACATGCTTTTGTTAATGTTTGCGATTTTATATCCTGTTCTTTTTTTAATATGTTGTAGTAAAATTGCATAGAAGCAGGATGAGATTCATCAGTTCATGGTGAACACAATAATGTGTGGTAAAATTATATTGTATCTATAGTGAAATTGCATGGGTCTGCTTTGCCTTTCAGGCTGACTTCCATCATTTTGTTGTACATGCACCATTATTGTTCTAGCAAAGGCAAAAGCGCAATACAGAAAAGTTGGAAACTCTCTGTGTTCAGAGATGTCTGTTCCAGCTTTTGCTCTCCAGACGGTGAAAGGAAAGCTTGAGAAAGTCTGGAAGAAATGTTCGTGGAGTTTGGTGCTTACTAAAAATTGACATCTGCTTCTAAACCCCATGGCACGAAGTTCCAGGACAATGCTCTATTTACTTTTTAAAGTGCCTGAAATATTTATAAATATTTGATGGGCATGTGTAAATTATCTCTCTGTAGCTTTCTGTTTGGCTGCTTTCTGCGTAGGCAACAACATCAGTATTATTCAGAAGCATTGGATTTCTTTGTAAAAGGAGAGAGAGCTATGAAATATGTATTTTTCAGACTTCCGAGATTAAGACCAGGAGTTTCCTGGCAATTTTTTGCAAGATAGTATATTAGCTTGTATTTGCCTTTTTTAAATAAACAGTGGTTAATCTTTTCTAGTGGTGAAAAAAATCATCTAGTTCTGACATCCTCCTTGAGAAAACAGCCTTAACCGATTGCTGCCTCATTAGTCCTGAATTGTGACGTTTTGTATTTTATTATCACAGTTTGGCATGAATGCTCTGCTTCTGGCATCCTGGTTTGGACACCTCAAGATCCTTCAGATCCTGGTTAACGCAGGAGCAAAGATCAGCTGTGAAAACAAAGTAAGACTTCTGTCATTGTACCAGTGCAGGAGAGAGACACGGAGGATCACTCAAGCAGTTTCCCAAGAATCCTGTATGTGGAAACTAGATCCACTCTTGTTCTTCTCAATACACTTCCTTATTGCAAACACAAATTGCGAGTCTCATCAATACAACTGCCATTCTGTCTACAAAAGCAGGCTAACACAAATGTAATGTGGGAAATGTAATTTTATTCAGCATGGTTGTAGCAGTTGAGGGGATTAGGCAGTTCTCTGTATAATGCAGTGAAGTTTAGAGGAGTGTCTGCAATGCTGCTTCGAATAATGCTGTGTCCTGAACCTGCACTTCTTTCCCTACCTCAGAATGGGTTAAACCTCCTGCACTGTGCTGCCCAGAGGGGTCACATAAAGCTTATGGAATTCATCATGGAAGATCTGGAGGATGTGAACATTGACAAAGTGGACAAGGTGAGAGCAATGGAGCCGGGCTGTGGCTGCATTATGGGGGAGCTGTCTCAGTCCTGGGGGTCGGTTTTTAGTCAATGTTTAAAAGACGACAATGTATCTAACGATTGTACTATGGCCTGGATTGAATCGCATTACCTGCCAGTGGCAATTACATCCCATCCCTGGATGGCAGGTTGCAACTGAGTAGAAGCAAAAAGCCTCGGGCAGAAACTGATTTGAGTATTAGACCAATATGTACGTTTGGTGTTTTGTTTGGATTTGTCCTGTTTTTGCTCAAACTCTGTTAACGCGTGCATTTTCATTCATCAAGCGCTAAGAGATACAGCCTCGTCTTTTATAAATGTAATGTGCTCCAACTAACACAAAATATTTTTTAAGAAGTCACAAGTGGCTGCTAAACTGATTAATGAGCTGCTTTTTTATGTGTTTGATCTCATCAATACTCCTATGTATTATTCAGGCCTTTAAAATGGGCATCACATTTGGTTTGCAGGAATAAATTAAATGAATCAGTCAGTTAGGCTGCATTGTTTCCTGTTACTAATAAAAAGATTGCCTGGTTAATCATTGTGGGGGGGACGGGACGATTGATGTAAAGATTCTGAAACTGAAGTGACGGGACAAACTCTGTAGGTGCAAGAGATTGCCTCTTAGTAATGAGGTTTTCCTGCAGCCAGTTTATTGCACGTGTGTCAGCTAAAATGTTGTGATATTTCTGCAGTGGTTCTAGAATGGCACAAACGCTTTATGGATTAGTAGTATCTATAACTGCATATGAGACACTTTGCCATGTTAATGTATCTGTATTGATATAAAATGCTCTGTGTATTAATGTTGTCAATGGCAACAATGTCAAGAATGGATTATGTGAGTTTTGATATTTGGTTGTAGAATGTTGCTTGTTTTCATGGGCTGCAAATCTTAAAATGTGCAATTATTTTCAGTGTGAGTGGTGCATTGGGACCTGATGTAGTAACTTAATACACAGCAAAATGTGCCTAGACTTTCAATTTATTATAGGATGAGGCATGGCATGTGCCTAATAAGAAATATAATTGAGACAGACTCCTCTGTAGCTCTCTGTGTGCTTTCCTAACAGGGGAAGGTGGGGGAGGGGTTGCTGATTACTTCCTAAATCAGGTCAGGAAACATCTTGGGAGCTGGTACACAATGGGAATATTTTTTCCTGCAGTACTGGTCTTGGCTCTTGGGGCACAGAGTAGAAGTAGAACACCCCCTGAGCTCCACCGCTGAGCATAAAACTCACTCCCCAGCATCACAGGGAATGCGTTTCCGACAATCCTCTCTCTCTAATGGCACTGTGCTGTCAGTAATGGCCTGCTAATTGTTTAATTATCTTAGATATTCTGTGGCTGACAACAGAAAAGGAAGCTGTGGCTTGGCTAACCACCGAGTGAAGACAGGAATAGAAACAAAAATAATAAAATCATCAGGTTTTTATTTACAAAAATCGTGAAATGAACACCGAATGCAGGTTTTCTTCTTTCACTCCAGTTTCACTGAGCCAGACTCCTGACGGACAGTAGACGGGATAGAGACGCTCAGGAAAAGGAACAAAAACGCCTGGTGTAAATAGCTTTACACTCGCAAAACAAATAGCTTTCCTCTTGAGTAGCCACATTTGGCCTCACAACCTTTCAACAATGTCTTTTGGTTGCGACTGTCAGTATGTATCTCATCAGTGTGCTTGGAAGGCGAGCCTGAGGATTAAGTGGGAAAACAGGGCTGGTGGGATCTTTTAATTAAGGGTTTATCACAAAGAAGGAGAAGACATTTTCTCACGAATTCTTAAAAGGGTCTCCTGTTATGTACTGAATGAAATACCATTCTATTCCACCCTACTAAAGAAGGCAGGAAGTGCACTTTAACCCTGTATCTGTGCCAGTGTGCTGTTTAAACAGTTGAAAGGGAATCTAGGCCTTGATCTCTGTCCATGACGTTACTGTCTCTCCTGTCCCCTGTCTGTCTCAGTCGGGTAAGACGGCGTTCCACCTGGCTGCGGAGCACGGGCAGCTGGAGGTCGTGGAGTTCCTCATTGGCTCGGGCTGCACTCACGGACTGAAGGACAAGGTAACTCTGCTCCTGCACCCCTTGGTGTCATAGGGCTATCTTTGCAAGTCAGGATTCTGGGTTTATGAGGTTTCCCCTTTGGCAGAATGCTTTCTTATGTAATACCTAATCTTACAAAGAATGCTTTATTTTACCTGGTTGTCTTGTAGGGGTTCCCAACAGCTACACATATATGTATGTATGTATGTATATATGTACACCGATCAGCCATAACATTATGACCACCTGCCTAAGATTGTGTAGGTCCCCCTTTTGCCGCCAAAACAGCCCTGACCCGTCGAGGCATGGACTCCACTAGACCTCTGAAGGTGTGCTGTGGTATCTGGCACCAAGACGTTAGCAGCAGATCCTTTAAGTCCTGTAAGTTGCGAGGTGGGGCCTCCATGGATCGGACTTGTTTGTCCAGCACATCCCACAGATGCTCGATTGGATTGAGATCTGGGGAATTTGGAGTGCCAAGTCAACACCTTGAACTCGTGATTCATCAGACCAGGCCACCTTCTTCCATTGCTCCATGGTCCAGTTCTGATGCTCACGTACCCATTGTAGGCGCTTTCGGCAGTGGACAGGGGTCAGCATGGGCACCCTGACTGGTCTGCGGCTACGCAGCCCCATACGCAACAAACTGCGAATCACTGTGTGTTCTGACACCTTTCTATCAGAACCAGCATTCACTTTTTCAGCAGTTTGAGCTACAGTAGCTCGTCTGTTGGATCAGACCACACGGGCCAGCCACACGGACCACACGGGTTCTGTAGCTCAAAAGATTAAGTTCCTCAGGAGGGTGAATGACAAGATCAGGACACCCTTAAACACACCATTGTCCTTGCCAGACAGGTGGAATGGGAAAATGGGGCACAAATTAATAAAAGTTGGTACTTGCAAATATGTACATGTAATAATTAATATACTACTGTGATCGGTCTTCCACACAGGAGCAGAACATGGCTTTGCACCTAGCTGCCAAGAATGGGTATTCAGAGGTGCTGCAGAAGATTGTGGAGACGGGAGTGGACGTGGATGAGAAAAACCAAGTGAATTATGGACCCATTTCATGGTCTTTAAGTTTGTGAATGATCTGAGGGAGAGATGAGCACAAGGCAGAAATCTGAGCTGTACAGCTGATAATCTAACATATATAAACAGCCTGACACACGGCCCATTACACTCTCTAAAATGTTATGGCTGCATGTATTTATTTAGTTAGTTATTAAACTCTGTCATATATTACAATTGCTTTAGATGTAAGGCCCTGGAGGTGAAATTTCACAGCACTACGAAATTAATAATGAAGGAGCTCTCACTGATCCTAAAACTTCTCCATTATTACATTTTACAAGAGAAACTGAATGATAATGCGACTCCCACACCACCCTAATTCCCTGGATAATAGCAGTGAAATAGAGGGCACACATTTAGGAAGCTTTCAGTGCCACAGCAGGGGGTGGGGGGGTTACAGTAGGCAGTAGATTATCCTGAAATTAAGTTATTATCTTGTGAAATGCAGTCATCCCATGCTCTTTGTACAATTTTGTGTCAATTACTGTGAATCTGATGGAACAAATGTCATTAGATGATTTAGATGCTAAGCGAGAGAGGGGCTGGGATGGTGCTGTAAGTATGTCACTCTGCGATCTCTCTCCTCCAGGATGGTTTGACAGCCCTGCATTTCTCGGCTGATGGCGGGCACTATGATTGTGTGAAAGTGCTCCTGGACTCAGGCTGTGACATTAACGCTCAGACAAATGTGAGTTCTGGTGTTTTATGTAAATCGAAGATGTTTTTGCATGTTTTCCATTTTTAACGAGTGATGGCATGACTTCTGGATTGAGAATAAACATGCCTTTCTTTATTTGTAGAAAAATATGAGTGCTCTGCATTACGTGGCGTTGCACGGCTATGAAAAAGTAGCCAGGCTTCTGCTGGAAGGGGGAATTAACACAGATGCTGTGAACAATGTAAGTGTTGCTAAATCCTTGTCTGAAATGGTTTGGTTTAGTTAGACATGTATGAGTGTCAGTGGTAGTTGTAATTAGGACATAACGGATGGGCTTTGTGTGTGTAAGGCATCTGTCACACAGCAGAGGGCAGCAGGTGAAACTGCAATCCAGTATATCCATCCGATTTCATTGCTGTCCACTGACGCACTGGCCCTTTGCTGTAGCGCGCCAGCTCTCCAATAGTGCATCCTGTACTGCAGCTGCTCTGCGATCTGAGCACATGAGCCAGAAGGGGAGAGAGATGAATGATGCAGTGAAGCAGTAACTAGATCAACCAGCGGTGCTTCTGGTCCGAGGTCAAAGTGCACTGCATCTGATGAAGCCCAGTTTAGGGACACAGAGAATGTGGACAGGAGTCTCAAGGGAGGCAGCCTGTAGTGTAAGAAAACCTCCGCACAGCAGTGATACGTTTTGAAACTGAATTGAACTCAACTTGTGAAATAACTAAGTATAATATTGGAGAGGAGCATTTTTTCATCTATATAGAAGTCTTCAGTCAGTGCTTTAAGATCACCTTAATCTTGACAAATTAGGCCATTAATTGGTTCAATAAGTAAATGATTGCTCAGCTGAAAAGGAGACCTCTGCAGGACCAGGATAGATGAGCCTTGCCTAACAGCATCCTGACTCCTAAAATGATTTTGATGATGACAAAAGTGCCCATGTTAAGATGTGCTGTATGACTTATTTTCTGTACTAGTTGTGATTTATTGATTGTGTGAGGCTGTGTGTTGCTGTGCAGAGCCTGTGGTGACTGCCTGTTTGTATATGTGTGTGTGCGTGTGTGTTGTCTCTTAATAGCAACATGCCTCCCCTCTCCACATGGCTGTGCTCAACAACTTCCCCGGGACAGTCAAAATGCTGATCGACGCGGAGTGTGACCTTGACATTGCTGATAATGTAAGTGTCTTGTCCACATGGAGATTTCTTGATTTAATAACCAAAGCGCTTGTGTTGCTTCAGTATAAACCTGAACACTAATATGCCAATAATACAGTGAGCTCAGTCTGAGATTTGTCACATTGTTTCTAAATACTGCAGTGTTCTCCTTTATATATATTCGACATTCCCATATTATCGCTTTTGTTTTGATCTCAGTTAGTATTAACAGGTCTGCTTAGTGTAGGACCTGAGCATTGGTGACATTTTTCGCTTAGTGAACTGCAGTGAAGTTGGTCCGCCTTCTGTGGCTGTGGCTTGTATGGGACCGGTTTCCACTAGGTGGTGTACTGTACCCAACAGTACCAATGGTCCGATTGCTGCATTCTGCATTCTTCATTCTCTTCACAGCGGCAGCAGACCGCCCTCCACATCGCAGCAGAACATGGGCGGCAGGACATCGCAGAAGTGATCCTTATTGCGGGGGTCAATTTGAAACTGCTTGATAAGGTAATGCTGCCCCTACGGCCACAAACTTGCTAAGACATGAGTAAAGAAGCATAGTTTAGCCAAGAACAGAGAAAAGATGTCTAATTGCAGGAAGTAAAAAGATATATGTGTAAGTATGTGTTGTTGAACTATTTCTCTGTGTAAAATAAAGTACACCCTTGATGTATCTAACAGTTAATAAAGATATTGCTCCAATGGTGTGGGAGGACTGCTTTGTATTGCAGGTTGAGTCATGTATGTTGATTGTGGTGTTCTATTGCCACCTGCTGGCAGTTGATAAATGTATGAGTCAATTTCAAAATGGAGTACATTTGTTATTTTGTACAAATGAATGACTAATTGATAAAGATCTGTGATATTAAAACTTTTACATTTGCTTTCCTTAACTTTGTAGCAAGGGAAGACATCACTGGATGTAGCAGCTAGAGGCAACCACATCAACCTGGTGGACATGATTATTAAAGCGGACAGGTTTTATAAATGGGAAAAGGTAGGTGAATGTTCACTGGTGTTTTGGGTTCAAGAAATGTGTTCAAGAAATGACGTGTGATATCTGATGGTGCAGCAGAAACAAACTGTCTGAATCCTGTTGCGCATAGGGACCTCTTCTAAACTGGCTGATTAAACAAGAAGTGTTAGCGCTGACAGTTTTCCAGATTGTGTTAGCTAGTCCCTTGACTTTGCTGCAGTAGAATACACTCTTGTTTGATATTTGTAATGCTTCCTGAAATACAATTGCCTTGTGATGTGTCTGAAATGTAAGCATTTAAGTGCTTCACAAAAATCTATAGTGCATCAATCAGAAAATGTAAACTTTTAAAATAAGAAAAATCGTCCAACCTTTAAAATGTGAAAAGTGGGGAAGCTTGATTCACAGGTTACTGAACTTCATAGTCATAGGTGTCTTTATTCTGCAGGACAATCTGAACAGCGACTCCGACTCCTGGGTGGGCAAACATCTGACCTTCAAGCAGGACCACAGGCTGGAGACCCAGCACATCCGCTCCGTCATGTGGAGACTCGCAACCAAATACCTCAAGCCCAACGAGTGGAAGAAGCTGGCGCATTACTGGAAATTCACTGAGGCGCACATCAGGGCCATAGAGCAACAGTGGACGGGTAAGACAAAGACTCAGACTCTATCTGTGCTTAAGAGAGATGTATTTGTAGGAAACATGGACATTTAGATTAAATCAAAATACATTTCACACTGTCCTTTGGAACTCACAAATAGATCTCTCACTTTGCAATTACCCTGTGCGGTTTCCCTATTAGGAAAGATAAACTATGTAAACCTAGTGTGATAGTAAATGTATAATGAATATAAGTCTATATAAGATAAATACTGTCATATGGTAAAAACTTTTATTATAGAATACTTTTGTAATTATTATTATTATGAATTTGCAGGCACAAAAAGCTACAAGGAGCATGGCCACAGAATGCTTCTGATCTGGCTACATGGTGTAATCATGGCCGGGGAAAATCCAATCAAAGGCTTATACGAGGGCTTGGTGGGCATTGCCAGGAGAGACTTGGCAGGTCAGTGGCAGTCGTGTGAGCAGTGTCAGCTGAGAATGAAATTGCAGGGATTGCAGGTTTGGAGGTCATGGGCGAAGTGCATCAATGTGTGGATTTGTTAATCATCAGACCTGAAGAATTACAATAACACGAACTAATGTTCTTTTCTGTCTCTATTTGCTGTGTTTATCAGAAAGCATCAGGAGAAAAGCAAACGCCGACTCCAACTCTCCAAAGAAATGCACAGCCATGTGAGAGCCAGAACTGGTGCTTCTTCAGGATAATACACTGTGATCCCTGTTGTACAAACTTGGTAAATGGTTTTGTGAATGGTAATAACGGTAATTCCTCACTGCTCAACATCAGGGTAGTCGTGTACCAAAGTACAACAGTGTTTGCCAGTGAAAGACGTGGAGTCAGGACCAAGTGTAGACCATGGGTGGAGGACATTTTCTTTGGCGACCTGCAGACGACTGTGAGTTCTAGTATCTCCAGTGAATAAGGGCTACTGTGTGCTCTTCAACAGGCACTTCCTCATTCCTCTCGAAGCCAAAAGCACTTTTTTAAAACAACAAAAAGGAGTCCCACCTTTTCTGTACCATCTTAAATTTATTTTCTTACTCTTGGTAATGGACTCTACCTGATTGTTACTCTGCTCAAACCTTCCCAAGGGAGATTAACCATTTGTTTAAATTCACTGTAGTGTTTCTGTAGTATGCCAATGTTGAGCTTTACCCCATCTACCATAGCACTTGTAGTCAAAGGATGAAATTGTACACCTTATACTTCACTCTATATTCGTTATTTATGACTATACATGTCTTTTGAGTTGTACATTGTTTTGATTGTTTTCAGCCTATAGGACATCGTATTAAAAAGCATTTTGCCCAGATACTTTTGGTTTAGGTTGCATTTCTGCACAGCATTCTCTATCTAAACAATTTTGATGTTCTTCACTTTTAAGAAAGTTACATTATAACAAACTGGAAGTTTTTTAGGTGCTTCTCAAACTGATTTTTTAAAAACTGCCAAACGTTGGGAGGAGAATCTATATTAATTTTATCTGGTGCATTTTATACAGCTGTTACACATTTTTGATACATCAAAACGAAGCTGAAAGATCCTGGGTTACTGTAGTGGGTGACAATGCATTGAATGCTCCTGATGAGTAGGTACTTCATGTTACACAGACATCTGTATTCAGGTTAGCCATGACTCTTTTAGCCTTTATTCTGAAAGGTTTTGAAGTGGCTACAGCAATCCTGCAGAATAAATTAAGTGTCAGAAAATCATCTGATTATAGCATACCAAAACTGAAGCACTTCCCAGTAAAGTAAGTGGCATTTAAGGGAAAAGAAGCAGGGAGAAATCTGGGAAAGTTTTGAAGAATACAGTGCTATCTGATAAGTACCTTTCTGCATCAAGGGAAACTATGGTTGTATGCTTATGGGTGTCTGTGAATATTTGTATATTTGAAATCCTCTAAATCCTTATATGCAATAGGATGGAGAAAGGGTCTCTTATTATGTGTTCTATGAAGGATCTACGCTTCCATAAAATGTTGCAAAACCTTTGTTAGGAAATGGATGCTGCACTACATCTTCAGGCACATGATGGAGTTTTAAAATAAAATGGGAGGAGGAAAACCCCCGACCTCACATCCTGCTTGCTCCAAGCACACCATCATAAATACAATTTTCCATTTGTCTGCGGCGGTAGCTCCGTTTGCCTTTACAGCAGCTTCCCGGCTCTATTCACCATGTGTGGGTGGGTCCCAATGGCCTCATCCTCTTCGCCAGGCCATCGTTTCCTTAGCCAAGCAGGTTAAGGCTAAATTAACGCCATCACTACTACACCAGTACTTCATCACTATCATCTTCCACCAGCTTCTAAAGGGGGACATCCGAACTCCTGGACTGCAGATAAGGTGTGTTCGTATGCCATAATTACCAGTGATGAATAACAATGAACTTTTTGTTGTAAAGCCTTTTTGGGATAAACAAGCTTTTGTAACTGAAAGAATATACCCCAGAAGAATTTAGTGCATCACTCTATTAAATCTATAGAAGATATATAGACACTGCTCCTGAATGGATTAGACACAAGACATTAGTCTTGTTCAAAGAAATGCACTGGTGAGGAAAGTGCAGATGCTGGTTTTAAATCCAGTTGTATGAGAATTTGTTATACAGTCAACTCATTTGTAGTTTTGCTAGAAAACTACCCATGAGTAGGTTTGCCCAAATGTCCTTTAAACATGATGCTTCTGTTGAGTATAGGATTTGTACTTTTTCTGTTATATCCTTGTACAAAAGTTTTAAAATGTGAATCGTTCTTTTTCATAAATAAAACATTTTGTACTTAAGATTTAAGTGTTTATTGTTTTATTGTTTTATGTCAATACATAACCTTAGGATAGAAAGGTTACTAAATTCAGGAATTGAACCAGCACTGAATTATTATTGACATTTTGAAAGACAAAAAACTTTAAATTAAATGGTGAATTAGTATTGCAAAGTTGTTTTTTGTTGTTGTTGTTTTTTTTTTGTTTCCTTTCCCTGGCAGGAGTGGAATATTGTAGGCACTTATTTACATTACAAAATGATCGGAAATAGAAGTACTGCATCTCTTTAGTTCTCTCTGGCACAGAAACCACAATAAAGCCATGAAAGAAAATGCCAAGCTATGTAATCAAATATTCCTGTATTTATTTTTCACTCCCAACAATTAAAGAAATGTTTAGGTTATTAATGTAGAAACAAACAAAAAAACTTCCACATATACATTTTTAACTTTTTTCTAGCCAGATTCCTTGTCACATCAATAAGGATCAGCTACACCCATCAGTGCATGTTCAATTCAGCATACGATTAAACAATTTGGCAAAAAAATGAAAATCTTAAAATAAAAATACATTAAAGAAATGCTAACTTTAAGCAATGCCAGATGAGTAAGGATTCAGAAAATAAGGCAAAAAAGGTACAGAAGAGGCATCATTAGAAGAATGTTTTAGTGTTTTTTTTTTTTTTTTTTTTTTTTTTTACAAAGCATGTAGCCAACTTATTTACAGTAGCAATGATTTCTAAAAAAAAAGTTGTTTTTTTTACTCTGCAAAATAAAAAATAGGATCCTTTACTTAGTACTACTGCTTATTGATTGTAGTCAAAGTCTTAAAAGAACACAGTCTAGGAAAACAAACTAAAGGATCTCAGTCCTGGAAATTGATTGGCAGATATTATCATAGTCCACAGTGACTAGATCATTGTCATGTTTTTCTTGTTTGTTTTAGTTTCTCTAGAATGAATAAGGAAATCTGTCACCAACAGTGTATATCCATTAAAGCTGGAAAAATAAGTGTTCAGCACAGAGAGGGGCTGCCTCTCCTATTTGTCTTCATCGCTGTCCCGGGCATTGCTCAGATTGCTCTTCTGGACCTCTAGCTCCTCTGCACTCACCATGGCCGGATCAATAGCTGCATACCTTGTGCCATGGAACTGGAGCAAATGGATCTGGTGAGCAATCAACACAACTGTTTGAATACCACTACACAGAGAAGCACAAAGCAAGAAGTACGGCACAGTGAGCAGTTGTAGGGTGTGGCATCGGAATAATGGCTAGCCAATTGACAAGTCTTGGGGAGTTTTTGAAATCTCCCAAAAACCTCTGAAATAAACATTAATTTTGATGAAACTTCAAGTACCAAAATGGAAGTGAAGAACTCACAGTTTAAAAAAATGTGAGTGTTAAAACTGTTTCAATATAGATCTGCAAGGCTAACATCAAACCGTTATAGCAATTTACCCAATAAGCTTACAATGGGAGCCTTTGTTGCAAAAAGACAGTCACACACCTGTTACGCTGAGTATAATCAGTTCCCTGTTGTACAGTGCACTTCACTGAAAAGTGTAGCTAAAAATATTTTCTGGAAAAAATAAAAATTCTCCTGCAAAGTGAAGGGAGTTTCTATTTGTGATTACATCAAAACTGAACTTAGGGACTTTTTTTAAATACAGCAGGGGACATTTAACAAGATTGGGGGGAAAAAATCTACAAGTTCCTCTTTCAATGAAGTGGCAGACAAGAAAACAAGGTATGAATGTAGTGTTTTATGATCATGAGATCTAACCACTGCCTTTTCATCTTTCTCTTCAAAGTGGTGTAAAAGCCCTTCCTCGGAATAACACCCATGTCCCCAGCAATGCATTCTGTTGATCGCTACGAAAGCACAGGAGAGCTGTGAAGCACTTACTTGTATGTAAAGGTTGACTTCAGCACTACGGCACAGATAGGGGAAGTTCCCGCCGGTTTTAAGGTGCGCTCGCCTGGCATTTGGATATAGCTTATACATTTCTTCTTTTGCTTCATGTGAAAGTGCACTCTGATCAAACACCTTAAAATGATCAAAATAGATATTTTATTTTTCTCAAAGAAGTACTAATACAATATATCAAAAGAAAATGGTCACTGTGGTCTACAGATTGGGTATAGCCTTTTGAAATAGAACACAAACTAATCAACACAATTAAAATAATTGAATAAGTGTATTATTTGCTAGGTGTTCCATGTGTGATAAGCTCAGCATGAATCAATACAGCAACCAGAACAATAATGCTTTATGTATGGGACTAGTCTAGATATGGCCGAAGTAGAGTCTTACATCAACAATGGTCACTGCGATGTCCTTTATTTTATGAGGCTCCACGTAGGAATTCTGGCAGTTCAACGTCAGCCGTGAGGCCAGTTCACTCTGGCTCAGGCTCTCCAGCTGATCCCCATGTGACAAAGCAGAAAACACAGAAGACGTCTGTCACACACTGAGTCGGGGATGTTCAGCATATTTACATTCTCTACATCTGGCATCAGACCAGTCAATGTACTGCGATACCCTGCTCCTTCCCCATTAGCACTAAGCAAACAGTCTCACAGTCTTGGAATGGAGAAGCTATGAAGAGCTGGTATTAATGTTTTGTATAAACTTTATATTAAATGTTTGAAATACTAATATGTCAACAGAGCCAATTGTATTAATTGTCAAGCAAGCAAATGTTAGCAAGGCTGTTTTTAGGAGTGCTGACGCTGCAGAAGTCACTCACAGCATTTGCTTTAAGGTGTTCTGTGGCTTATCTTAAGGCTGGAGAGGTCACATCATGGTTATTGATTAGCAGCTGCTATGATGACCATGGGACCAGATCTCTCCCAGTATATCCAAGGAAGCCATCTGGTTTCCACATCCCACACCTTCCCCCAGAAAGACAACCACGAACATTACAAGGGCCAGTGACCTGACCTTGAAATAACACTTCTTGGAAAGCATGTGACTGGACCCTGCCCACAGAACCACATGTCATGCATTGTATAAAAGCTGTTAACTTTTGCTGTTCAGAGAGACTCTGCTCAGGTGGAGCACTTCCATGTCAGGACCTCCCAGGCCTGGCATGTTAAATCTACATTTGTGACTACAGAACTCTCTGCTCTGTAAATTTTGTATATGTTAGGGAGGCTGTGGAGAAAGAATGGAGGGGGATGAAACACCTGCAGATACAGAAAGTGTCCCAAACAATAAGTACATAACAGATATATATATATATATATATATATATATATATATATATATACACACACATATATACATACACACACACACACACACACACACACACACACGCACCAAATTATCTGCCTTACCCGATCAACCATAAAGTCAATAGCATCTGCCATTTTTGGATCTACTGGGCCAGTAGCAAAGTTTCCCAAAACGATTTTCTTTAGCATAAAGGAAGGCATCAACCAGAAACTGAATGAAAGGAATAAGACAAGATCATGTTTACATCCTTTAAAAATTGACCCCATTATCATGTGTGGATCCTGACAGGTAAAGAAGCGTATTAAATATATTTTTAGGATTATATGGACCATTTAACCGCTAGCATGCAATTCTTGCTTCCCACCAAGTAATCGCTGGCAGATGCAAGATATTAGTTGTTAGAATGTATTTTTCAATGGCAAATTCTATACTGTGTGGTTTGATACAGCAAACAGACATCTCCCTCTGCCAGCCTGACCAGACTGACCTAAGGAGTAGAGGAGAATATGGGATAATATCCTATCCTTTCTGTAATCCAACAGAAGCATAATATTACTTATGTTCAGTAGTATAATTGAATGATATTAGTTTTCTATTTTTGTCAGAAATGAATGATTATTGAACATCTGTGACTTGACCGCATCTTCCCTCTAAAAAGAATCTTAAAAGAGAAACCAATTGACCTATGAGTTTTCAGTTCAACTATTTATTCAGATTGACTGAAAAACTAAGCATATGAAATTATCTTACACAGATCTAACTAAATCGGAGCAGTTTATTATAGGTGCTGTACCTGTTTGCAGTCCAAGTCTGATTGAAGATGGAGGTGTCACTGAAGGAATTACAGAGGATAAGTGAATGCACTCGAGGGGATTTGTGTGTGTACTCGGCAAACTTCTGAGCCAAGAATCCCCCTAGAGAAGCACCAAATAGGTGGACCTTCCAAAAACAAAAACAGAAAAAGAAGTTTAAATCACGAGAATTAACACTGATCAAAGGATCAGTTTTAAACCTTTTTGATAAACATGCAAGATGAAACCTCCCTTACTAGGCCTTATGAAAGTCAAACCAGTTGTAAAACATTACCATTGATTGTAAGTATATCAATATCAACAAAATGGAGGATTAGTTAAAAAATAAAAAATAAACTAACCTTATCCAGCTGTAAGTGGTCCAGCAGCTTCCGGAATCCATCGCAAAATTCCAAAAGATCCCAGTATACTGGATACTGAACCTTGATTACAAGATGAAGGGAAACAATTTTAGACAAATTCTATTATCAACATATAGGACCACTAGAAACATTGTCATTTGTTCTATACAGATGACATATCTCTTATGCATCCCACACATAATTGTCTTTGAAAAAGGTGGATAAACCACTTGCATAGTCAGATAGCATTCATAGAACTACCACTTTCTCAATAGCTAGTCATTGGTATTGTTTGGGATTAAATCACTACAATGTAATTCAGATCATAAACATACATAAACATGAAATGAAAGTGAACGCTGTACTCACAGAGACCACCCTGTAGCCCCAGCCTGTCAGTGCCAGAACCTGCTGAAAAAAAACATCTGCTGTGCCGCTGACCGGGGGTAGGAATATGATTGGACACCTGATGTTCTTTGGTCCTGCATCATACAGTGACCACACCTTACTGTCATCATCATCTACTATGATCTGTGAAAGAGAGGAACAGTTTAACACTCATAATGTATACTTAAAGTTATAATGAGCGATCTGTTGTTAATCAAGAGATCAACTGGGGTAAGAAAAAACCATAAGCCATGTTCCATTAAATTACTTGATTTTGTTTGAATCTGAGATCTGCTTGAAATAGTTGTGTGTGTGTGCTAAACATTGAATCCAGAAACAGTGTGCCAAAGAATGAGTGAATTAGTGTTTTCATGACGTAGGAAATATACTTTCACAATGCTTTTTTTTTTTTTTTACTGTGGTTCTCCATCACATGAGAATTGCATGCTAACTTTTTTTCCCCTCTCTCTTGCTGGAAAAACGAGACCTGATCACAGATAAGATCAGATAAACAAAACATCCCTTATAAAATATTAGAACATGCTCTGTGGCTCCAGGCAAGGATATCATTTTACAGAATGAGAGAAAATCATACAAAACAGCCAAGGACGGCAGACAGAATTGGCGCTCATATAAATGAATATTTTAGACTAATTTTAGTGTACTTAATTCTCAGTTACCAATATAAACTTAACAACTGAACCTGAAACTCAATTTGGGAAGTAAGAGAAAGATATTTTTAGTTTTGCCTTTCATTGCTAAGTTTCCTAAGGGTGTAAGCGGCCACAACTTTCAAAGAATAGAAACTTACCCTTTTAAATGGAACCGTGCTCCTAAACCAGTTGTAATCAGGAGAAACTCTGATCTCCTCCATGGCTGGAAGAAGCAACACAACAGTGCTTTAATAATTAAATACGAATTACTATTTAGTAATAAGAACACAAACAAATTCAAAACAAACAATAAAGCAATTTGAAATGACATGCTTGATATGCTCTCTGCCCCTTGTACAATTAGACTATTATTTAGCTGGCTGAAGAGAGACACAGACACACCCCTGTTAGCAATTTCAGACTTCCACCTGAACTGAGACATCAGTAGCTCAACCATCTATCTACCACTGAGGTACCAATAACATGTGGGCTCTCTCG